>NW_017306725.1:952131-964105 GCF_000935625.1 Nanorana parkeri
CCAGAGGTGGTCTCTGCTGTATTTACTCTATGTTCAAGTGCCCAGATGATGTATGCTTGGCATTACTGTGGGATGCCTGTCTCAGCTAAGTGTTTTTCAGTATGTGGAAGCTTTTTGGTGCTGAAATTAGCTGATTCTTATGAGATTGTAATAAAAAGAAGATATCCCTTGTAACACCACTACTATTCTCTTGTATACTGGTACAGATATCCTAACTCCTGTATTGTAGAATGGGATTGTCACACAGTTGCACCGAAATCATTTGTGTCATAAAGACAGTCATGTACCATATACTACATCAATATCTAACTACCATAAACTGCAGCCTTTCTCAACTTTTTTTTTAACACAGAGAAACCCTTGAAATAACTTTCAGATCTTGTAGAACCCTGGCAAGAATGACTAGGTCCACAGCTCACATACAGTAGCATGGTGTTCAATGGGAGGAATGCACCTTACATTGGTGATCAACAGCTAAAATGACCACTGGTGTTGGTGTTACTTATCTGAGAGGCAGAAACTACTCCCTGCTCAAGAAACCCCTAGCAACCTAGCTTGGGCTCCATGGAACCCTAGTTAAGAATGGATCAACTGTATGCAACCAAATTTAGCTTTGTTTGCCTTTGTGATTCAAGCACGTTCCTCTCTTCCTATACCCACACTGGTTGGTGACATGACGACAACATTTTGTTCAGATTAGGAGCCTGTCCTAACGCTGTTCTCCCCTTCAGCTCAGATATTTCTTCATGCTGGAAACTGTCTGCACAGATGTAGCAGATTTAAATCTCATCTACATTCTAGATCAGGGGTCTCAAACTCAATTTACTTGGGGGCCAGTGGGCAAATTTTCTTCTCCCATGGGGGCCACTTGCCAAATTTCTTAAAATGTCATACTTCAAAATGAAATGGATCTATGTATGGTATCGGTGTTAATGTCTGTGTGTGTTTTATAATGTCCGTATACACTGAGTGGCCAGATTATTATGACCACCCCATCAGTACTTCGTTGGGCCACGAGATGACTCCACGAGATGACTTTGTTGGGCCGCCTCGTGACTCCACGAGATGTTGAAAGGTGATGCGAGGAATCTGACACTGCACTGTTGCCCTTCTGTTGTCTTGTACCAGTCTTGCCACTCTCCGTTCTGCCCTAACATTGACTAGTCGCTGACGGCCACAATTCACACGCTCAGACCCAGATTTTCGGCTGACAGTCCAGTCTTTAAACACTTTAACAACAGCTGCTCTTGAACATTTAACGAATTCTGCTGTTTTGCTGATACTCGCTCCATGGCTCCGAGCGCCAACAATAATCCCATGTTCAGAGGCTGTTAAATCGCGTTGTTTACCCATATCTTCAGAAAAAAATCACTTCTACTGTCGTGGTAAACAACCTGCTAACCTATTTATAATGGTCTGGCCCTCTAGCAACTTCAGCGCGAAACTATAGCTAATTTGCCTACAAACGTCAGGTGGTCATAATAATCTGGCCACTCAGTGTATGTGTTCTTAATGGTTTCTTTGTATGCAATATCAGTATATTTTTTTGTGGTGTGTGTGTGTGTTTTTGTCAGGATTTCTGTGAGTGATGTCGGTATATTTGTTCATGTTTCTGTGTGTGTCATATCAGTATGTATATGTGTGTGTTTGTTTTTTCCCCACAGGTTTTAATTTTAATCATAGAGGACTAACAGATTCACACATTCATTCAGACAAAGAAATACGCGCACATAGAAAAATATGCGCGCACACACAGAAATACGTACACACACATAGAAATACACACACACACACACACTAATACACCCACAACCAGAAATAAACACACTAATACACACACAATAAGGCTCCATTCGATTCACACCTCTAAGTTTAGGTGGCACGGATTCCTGCGTCAGGAACATGCATTGTTCCACAGCAGGAATCCCTAATCTGCTGTTTGCATGCAGCAGCTGTCACCCATTCAAGTTAATGATCAGGTGACAGCAGTTGCATGTAAACACTTGCACACCGCATGTAATGGTATGTGATATGATTTACAAGTGGTTAGGAATCAATCACTCTCCCTGGACGCATCAATCATGCATTCAGGGGGAATGATTTATTGTTTTCTAACTGCATGTAATCATACATAAGACTTGTCAGCCGGCTGCGGGCTACATGGTACTGGTTCGTGGGCCGGTACATTGAGACCCTTGCTCTAGATTTAAAGGAAATGTATGATATTATCTTTTTTTCTGTTTGATGCAGTGAACGCTGCCAGTACTTTTATTGCATTTTAAAGGGTTTTTTGTTCTTGGCATGGGAGTTTTTGGACTAGAAATGTTGGTTCACATACTTTTGGCACCAATAGCTTTTATGGCATGTATTATACATATATTAAACTGTGGATGTAATGGTCACATCCTCGGTTTTAGTCTGTGGAACCCTAAAATGAATCATAACTTAAGCCTGTAAGCAAAATGTTTACTCTATTGGCGGCCCCACCCATAGTTTTAGCTCTGGGTCTGACTTTGGTTTCCATTGAACTGCACAGTCATATTTACACACATTTCAGAACTGCTATAACAGGAAATTGGAGGTTGATGGCACAATGTGTATCTGACTTCATATCTATTTCTGTGACCTCAATCAGGCTTTAAGAATTTGGCTTTTTTTTTGTCCAGTGCAGAACAGAAAGTCCTGCGCCATAAGCAGTGCACCAAGTGTTTATTAATCCAACCTACAGAGTGTGAGACTTATTTGGACTACTAATTATCTGCTTTTAATATGGCTGCCACATACTCTGATGTATTTAAAGAATGCTTTACTGGGAGAACTATAGTGGCTGAGAAATATGGAGATTGCCATTGCTGACCATGCTAGTTGCCTCTCTGTCACGGTGATCCTCTGGCTTCAATACTCATAACCAGATCTACCAATGTGATCCCCTCCATAAGGTGCAGAACGTTCTGCTTCTGAACTTCTCTTTACCTTTCCTATTTAAAGTAATCTTTTTGTTGTCGTTCACTGAGAGAACTTCTAGATCAGAGTATTTTCTGACTTTATAAAGTAGTTCATGTGGGAGGGACGAGCTGGAACAGGTATGCAGATATAGACATCTGTCTTATCTCTGGCTCAAGGTATCATAGGTGGTGGGTGAGCTTAACAGCCAGGCAACTAGCATTTTTAGAAGATGAACAATAGCGTCCAATGTCTTTATCTCATGACCAATCTACTTTATGTTCAAAAGATCTTTATTGACTTTGTGCAAACAGATAAAAAGAGGGATGCATTTAATGCAAAGATGGAGCAGCACAGGCCTGTCTAAAGAACCTATCGTCACGTATAGTTATACACGGGGTAGTATTGAATTTATACTCATTTTGTTGGAAGCATAAAAAACGATTGTATGACATTCATGTACATATAAGCTTTGAAGGCCAATAGACTTCAGTCAATAGACCAAGGTTGCTGGGGTAGGTATGACCAAGTGACCTTTGCCAGAGACACCAGCTCTAGAATCTCAAATCAATGTGACTTCATGCTTCAAGGCTGTGCTTGAAGTCTGGGGCCAAGAACTTTATTATTCAGGGCCACCTTATGTGACCTCCTGATCTGCATGTTTATTACAGGTCAGCTAATAATAAAATAGTGAAGGATTGTAGCAGCAGAACGCCAGGCAACGAGTATTAGGACCAGAGGTTAGCAATGGCAGGCCACTTATTGAATGCTGAAACTTTACATAGACTGCATGTGAGCAGGGTGTCTTCTTAGATCATTAGACCTTACAGAGCAGCTTCTAATTTACCACAGCATTATCTTCATAGACTCTGTTGCTGTTTTCTTGTGATCTGACAAAACACAAATCTTAGATCTCCGAAGCTCCCTGTGCTTTGGCCCTTGTTAACATTCCACATACTCCACATTATGAGGTCAACGTCTTTTTAATTTCTACAGAATAGTTTGGTACTGTGCTGGCCAAGCCAGTCATCTGTTTTCAACTTTGTGTCCTCGGCTTTAATATTGTTTGAATGCGTGTCTCTAGCCTGGTGTTGTGCACATGGCCTCTACCTGCGGGGATATGCCTTCTAAATTCATTAACACATTAAAGGTGTTCATGGGTTATCTTTTTAGGGTTTTATTAGACATGCATGTAAAAGATCTGCTTGATGTGCATAATTGTCTTTTAATGTTTTAAAAACCTGGTTTATGTTTATAGTTTCTAATTATATATGCACATGGGGCCAACATATTTTCCAAGTAAATGAAAATGCAAATGAAAGTCAGAATTCCTCCACACTGTACTTGTTTCTAGCTCAGTGAATGGTAGAAGGATAGACCTCAACCTGCAAACCTGGCTGAGTTATGGGCTGCAGAAGGCACGGGACAAGCAGTAGGGTCTCAAATTCCATGGTGATGAATATTATCCAGGGCCGGCCTTTGGCCATAAGGGCCTGTTCACACGACATCCATTTTCTCTGCTGACCTGATCCGTACGCTCCTGCACTAAAATGCATCCCAATGTATCCCTATGTGTTTTATGGGCTACAGTTCTCACGTGCGCAGTCCGTTCAGGTTACGACAGAAAAATACTGCATGTCACATTTTGTACGGTCAGGAAACGCAAAACGCGTCAAACGCACTGCACTGCAGCTAACATACTGACAGCCCCACTTAAGCAAAAAAAATAATTTTTTTTTTTTTAACTGGAACGCATCAAAAACGCACTGCATCAGTAGCACCGCGTCTGCAGATCCGCACCTGATCAGGACCTGATATCATGTAAACAGGCCCTTAGGCAATCTGTGCGCGAAAGCTTTACAGTGCCCCTCAGTGGCCACACCCATTTCTCCAATACCCGCACCATTTAAAGCCTCCCATTTTGTTGAGCCCCAAAGAAACAGATTAAAAAGTATGATAAAAATAAACTTTTATTCAAAAGTAATAAACTTGTAAGCACAATATAAGTATTCTTTATTAAATAAAACAGCAGCAGGCAAACAAGTGGTAGACAATAAACGTCAAACTAAAATAGTGTCAGGATGTCATTCAAACCCTTTTTTCAAGTAAGTGCATCTAGAAAAGTAGAACACAAAACCTAGACTACATGGTAAATACGGCATACTGTTTACTAAAACCAAGTACATGGTGCACACTGTGGCATGTGTATAATAGAAAGACGTGTACATTCGGATTCGGACGAACCTGCAAATCAGCGAATTTCCGTTGGTTCGTCCGAATGAACAAATTAGTATATGCCCGAATATACCAAAAACGTATTTGGGCACATAATTCGTTTGTGAACGTGCCGCAGCCATCATGTCCACCGGTGCGTTCTGAGCATGCGTCCTGCCATCTTGGAGGCGGGGCGCATGACATCACATGGAGCTGTGTATAGGAGCCAGTATAGGCGCTCAACAGGTGTGTGACGTCATCCGACACCAGGCACGTGCGGTGTCATGTGACGTCATGCGCCCTGCCTTTAGGATAGCGGCGTGCATGTGCAGAACGCGCTGGTGGGCGCTTTTATTTACATTTGCGATTTCAAATTTGGAGGCCCGATGCCTCTAAATCCAAAATGGCATAAAAATTTGTTTCTTCTGACGAAACGGATGAAATGTTTTTAGTTTTCGTTCATTTCGCCCGAAACATATGTTTAGTCTTTGCACATGTCTAATAGTGTGTGTGTGGTTGGGGGGGTTGTGTTGTTTTTTGTTTTTACTGTCCGCCAGCTTCAGCGCTCCATTTCTCTTTGTATCGCTGCTGCCTTTGCCCATGCAGGCGGAGGAAAGAAGCGGGGATCCGAGGAGAAGCTGCAGGTTGTGCCGCCCCTCTACTTCCTGCCGCCCTGAGGCCAAGCTGTTTCGGCCACCTGGCGCCCGTTTCCATGGCGCCTTGTGTGGCCGCACAGCTCCCGCACCCCAATGGCCGGCCCTGATGATATCTAATATTTACAAATGATCAGCCTTTTATTATGTATATTTTGAATTGCAGGTGAAACTGGAGAATATACTGCACTTCTGCCAGACCAATGTTTTTACACAATGTTTTTTGTTTTCTCTTGAAAATTTAGTTTTTGGAACTGATGAACCCTTATCACTTCATATTGCAGCTTGATGACCCTTCCATCTTCCCCGCTGTCATTGTGGAGCACATTCCAAATGCAGATTTACTGCACACTTATTCCGGCTTAACATGCGTTGATGAACCAAATGACATGATCAATGAAAACTCCCTGGATGTAGCAGAGGAACAGATTATAGAAGACGATGACCTCACTCTTACAGGTTTGTAGTTTCTAGTTCTCGTTTCAGTGAGACGAGCGATTTTGCTGTCATCTCCTCCTCGCAGTTTCTGCTTCATCAAATATCCTGACGCCCTATAGGCATATGCTGATCAGCGATTGCCTATTGAAAAAAGGACCTTTCTTCAAAAAGAAGCCAGCTGTGGCAACCGTGTAGGCTCCTTTTCATGGAATGCTCCCTAGCTATGCGAGGTGTGGCAGCGTGCTCTAAAATGCATTCACCGAAATACTGCCCTACTTATTTTATTATACATACACTTATGTTTGTTTTTTTACTGCACTGGATCTGCTGCCATTACCTAAAACATTTCTGCCTTTCCACAAAATGGCTCCGTCCACACCTTGCAGCTGAGGGTGGCTGTTGCAGCAGGCTGAATGTGGTCAAGTCATGGCCAGACTGCTGTGTAGAAAACACTTTGTTGGATGCTCTTCTGCAAAGCCTGAGGGTGTTTTATGCACTGGCTGCTTAGATGTTAGATTGGGCCTAATCTGTTCATTATGAACCCTTTAATACTAAAAAAACAACTCCTGAAGCTGATTTTTATGTATTCAGATACTGAACTGTTGAGTTAAGCTGTAGGGTAATATCAGTGTATTTATTATCATTTTGCCAGCACTGGATCTTGATGTTGGTGTATAACATGTAAAGATGTCAGTAGCTTATCTTTCAGCAAACCTCGCTCATTATGGTTTTAAAGTAGAGGTGTAATAATTTAGATGGGTGGAAGGTTTCAGACTGTCAATGTAGCAGCATTGGATGATCCTGAATCTTAAGCTGGTCACACTGTTCTATTTTTTTTTTTTTGGTTGAGCCTTCCATCTGAATGGAAAAACATCCTACAGATTTCTCCATCAACGTTAACCAGCGTGGAATCCCCCGCTGTTTCCATCTGCAAACACCATTCAGATGAAGATTTTGCAGCCAGCTCCTTCAATCTTCTGACCGAGGGATGTCACCTGGAAGGGTGCCAACAGGGGCACCCACCATGTGAATTTTGGCCAGTTCATCAAAAACCAGCTGGAATTTTGCACAGTGTATGGCCGGCGTTACTGTAAGGCTGGGCACACACGGGGAACTTTTGCTAGTAAGATCTAACATTTAAAGTTGACTGCGATTACTATACATGCGACCGCTTGCACAAATTTTGGTGCATTGTGCTATCATTAGCATTTAATTGCTACCACATTTGTTCCCTATGTATAGTGTTCACTGGCATTTAATCACAGGGTAGTAATGGGATAATTGCTAATATGCACCCAGCCAAAGGCGGCATTCACACTACTACTGTCTCATGGAATATTTTGGGTGTGGTGCATTAAAAGGTTAGTTCACCTTTTTAACATAAAATTTACCATGCATTCCAGAGTCCTCAGAACTTAAAAAATCACTGCACAGCGGCTGAGCTCAGTGTTTTTTGACAGAGGGAGAGAGTGCACTGAGCAGGTGTGGGTTTTGAACGTGACAAAGCGCTCATTTCTGCAGCGCTGAGGGCACGCTTCCAATGCCTGGTGCGCCCTGCCATCTAGGGGATGGGGATATATATTTCTGACAGGCTTGGGAGAGCCCGCACATGGCCTACAGGGAAACTATTGCAAAGAAGCTTCTTTTAAAAAACGGTTTAATGCTCTGGGGATGCTGGAATGCATGGCAAATTGTATAGTAAAGGTGAACTAACCCTCTACAGAAAAAAACCCTGCTTTTGGTGCAGTTTTCATCCAAACACAACACATGTAAAATGCACTTAAAATGTAAAACAAATGCACACCCCTCTCTCACACATGTATATCAATACAAATAAATACCTGATTTAGTTTGGCATCAGCCTCTTGCAGTCTCTGTACAGTAGAGTTTAGACTGCAAAAGGAAGAAGCACCACAAGGAGCCAGTCAGTTGTGTTGCAGTGCTCAATGGCTAACAAGGAGCATGCTCATAGGAGGAGAGAGAAGAGCGCCAGAAAGATGAGCTCATCAGTATGCTGGTTTTCCTTCCACTGTCCAGTCACAGACTGGGAAGGCCTGTAAGATGCTGTGCTGTGTGGCAGAGCTGTGTAAATCTCAGGACTGGGTGGGACCGCCTTATATGTATTTCATCTGTGTAATTTAGCTATTTGAAGTTCTGCTTTAACCATTTTTGTAGTCAGGATAAGATGCTAGCCAAGTGTATGGTCAGATCTAGAAACAAAAATGCAGCTGTACAGGAATAATTCCATAGATTACTGAAGAACTACTAGAATAACACATTTCTGTCACTCTAGATGGCATTGCAGAGGTAATGGAAAACCACCAACACATGGAAATGGAGCCAGCAGAAACGGCTTATTCTGATAAATGCCATTTGGTCCATGCAATCAGATTATTGAAAACTGATTTCTGGAGTAGATTTGAATTTACTTACTGCCCTCTACTGGTGAAATGCTTGAAAAACATTTTCATTTTGCATCATGTTGTACTTTACCATTAAAAGTCTTCATTCTTATTTTCCTCTATAAATAAGCCAAACTGTGCTGACATGACAATCTGTACTTTTTAGTTGAAGCATCGTGTCAGAATGGAGATGAGACCATGGAAACAATTGAAGCAGCAGAGGCACTTCTTAATATGGATTCTCCAGATGCACTGCTAGATGAGAAAAGATTAGGTGAGTTAAGGATGCTATACTAGCCTTTCACATGATGTATTGAAAATATCACAGATAAGCAGATATGTGCAATGTTTTTTCGCGCCGCCCTACCTGTTTTATAATGATGTAGGTGGTGTATTGTAGGGGCCAAGCACACAGTAATAACGTCAATCTTTCCTCTGTTTTGTTTCTGGAAAAGAGCAGGGGAGAGATTGCAATGCATATTGGTATCGAAACCTGATATAGTCACGCTAGCTGTTCCTATGGAAAGAGGAGTCTCTGAAAATGGCTACCTGTAACATATAGTACGCAGGGGAGAGATTGCAATGCATATTGGTATCTAAACCTGATATAGTCACGCTAGCTGTTCCTATGGAAAGAGGAATTTCTGAAAATGGCTACCTGTAACATATAGTACGCAGGGGAGAGATTGCAATGCATATTGGTATCTAAACCTGATATAGTCACGCTAGCTGTTCCTATGGAAAGAGGAATTTCTGAAAATGGCTACCTGTAACATATCGTAGGCAATGTCATAATATGCTTTAAACTAGTTGATGAAGATAATTCAAGTGACACATCTTGATCAATAAGCCATTATGACCTATATTTTAGTACATTGGTATTTATTTGTAAAAACTGAAGCTAAATTAGATGCGATGATAAATAGTGTTTCCAGTTCAATAAGGAAACTGGTTAATCTGGTTAAGTGCACCAGTTTCTCTTAGGGTTTCCTTTGATAATCAGGCATGTGTTGCCAGTGATATAATACAGCGCTCCACTATGTTGCATTGTACTGACATTTTTTGTTTTCTTTCAGCTAACATTTTCGGTGCATCTGATGATGAACTGATGATCACTCCCATTACACATGTTTCTGTCACTGTTGACGGCATTCCAGAGGTGATGGAGATCCACCAGAGCATGTATGAAGATCCAACAGAGTCTCTGCAGGACGAGCAGCCAAAGAGGAAGAAAGGTATGGAAGAAATCACTGCACCAATCAATTGTCCTAAACTTGAAAGCATTCTTCTCAACAAACTAGCTCAATGTTTTGTTTTGCTCATTTTTTGCTTTAGCGAGAAAAGCAAGAACACCTCGCCCAGAGTCACCTACAACTACCCCAAATATATCTGTGAAGAAAAAAAGCAAGGATGGAAAAGGTAATGGCAGCAGGAATAAATTATATGTAAAAGCTGCTCCAATGACCTTGTCATAAAAAATACAGGTTTGTGTCTTAGGACCGTTATTGGTGAGCTGCAAAAAGGATGCTAATGTGTTTTAAGATAAGATTCATCTATGGTTTGTTTATCCAATTTACTCTGCAGCATAAAGGAACACATTTATAATGTGTCCTCCTTAATGCATGCTCTCCTTTACAAATAGGAATGTGCAGCACTGCACACTTCTAGCTATGAGACCCTGGTGTCACTAACGGCTTCGGAGCTCCACTAACAAGGTGACCACATAGGACACTAGTCCCAGAAACGCACGATCATGTACAGTTGCACACAGCGGTTGCTGTGCGGCCCCATTGATTTCAATGGGGTTACATCCATGCAGCAATTGCAGAAAAAGGGAACATGTACTGCAATCGTGTACGATTGCATGGGCGGAATCGCAGTGGGAAAACGCACCATCCGCCCGGCATGACTGGGGTGCCATTACAAAAATAATGGCATGGCCAGCGCAATCGGAGGTGGCGGGCGATTCTGTGACTGCGCGGCCATCCGCGGTTTCATGCATGATTGCCGTGCGATCACGAATCACCATAATGTGAACCTGGCCTTAAAGAAATATACGTCTGCCTACATGCCCACTTTTTTTGTTTTTCAGGTAATACCATATACCTTTGGGAATTTTTGCTAGCTTTGCTTCAAGATAAGGCTACATGTCCAAA
Organism: Nanorana parkeri; assembly: GCF_000935625.1. NCBI lineage: Eukaryota > Metazoa > Chordata > Amphibia > Anura > Dicroglossidae > Nanorana > Nanorana parkeri. Next base: position 962,938 of record NW_017306725.1, read on the forward strand.
GTACATCAAATGGACTCAGCGAGAGAAGGGTATCTTCAAGCTGGTAGATTCCAAGGCTGTTTCAAAGCTCTGGGGAAAGCACAAGAATAAACCCGACATGAACTATGAGACAATGGGCAGAGCACTCAGGTAAGCATAATATATGTAGAATGTGTTATTGGTTTACATATTTTAAGTACAAAATATTCAGCCATAATTGAAGAAATAAAAACTTTGATCTGTTGTACCACTCTGTGGCTCAGGAAAAAAGGCACCAGAACTGGGAGAAACCCTACTTAAAAAAGGACAATCCTTTTTTTTTATCCTTTTTGAAATGTTTTGAATGTCCAGTTCACATTTTGAATATTTGTAAGGTAAAAAGCAAAACTGAAGAGCTGCAGGAATGCCTCCCACACTTCTTGTATAACATGCTTAAGTTCTTAGTATCATATTGCACTACTGCAGTTTTAAAAGATAAAAAATTAGGGGCTTTTTATTGCACAGATCAGTGGGCTGCTTTCCCCCGAACCTAAAACAAATGCTTGGATTGCTTAACAAGTTAAACCATTTGAAAAGTATTTACATTCATAGTGATGACCCAAAACAGGAACTGAATGTATTATTTTGTTTGCTTTAGGTACTATTACCAAAGAGGTATTCTAGCTAAGGTGGAAGGCCAACGCCTTGTCTATCAGTTCAAGGAGATGCCAAAGGATCTTATTTATATTGATGAAGAAGATTCAAGCCCTGCGGAATACTCAGGGAGTTTGTCCTCAAACCAGCATTTGCATTCTCCAGTTTCTACTCCAAATCGAAATCATGCAAAAGCATCTAGAGGGGCTTCCAACACTGGACCAAGAAACAGCTCAACCACTGTTCTAAAATCACCAAAGTCTTCAAAAGTGAAAGATCTAGTGGAGCCTAGCCAACTCCAGGCGTCTTTAGTCCCATCAGATATGTTGAGGACGGTGACTCCTTCACAGACACCTCATCCAACCCAGCTTTTTCGGACTGTCCACTTAATGTCTGGACAAACAGTTCCTGAACAAGGGCTAACTTGCACCATTCACAACGACACACTTTCTTCTACACAAACTATCAGGTGGGTCTTCTTTGGAATCTGACACAACTAGTATTTATGGATGCACAGTAAAGTGGGCGTGTTTGTGTCTATATGAGTGTGGGTGTG
>NW_017306725.1:964254-976220 GCF_000935625.1 Nanorana parkeri
TGTGTGTGTGTGTGTATATATATATATATATATATGTATGTGTGTGTGTATATGTATGTATGTGTATGTATGTATGTATATATATATATATATAAACAGTGACTACAGATCACTTGATGCTTCCTGTCAGCCGACCCTCCAGTCCACACGTAGCCACGGGCGGAGACTCTACAATACACACAATTACTAGGCCGTGTTACATATGTCACACATGGCTGTCTGCGACTCCATCAGATGTCGTACTGTCATCACTTTCCATCCTCTGCCATTGCGGGACACAGCAAAGCTCCTCACTGTCATGAAGTCAGCTTAGAAAACCGGTCCGTGCAGAGTGTACTACAAGAAACCGAGTGGCCGAACCCTGGTAGTTCCGCCAGTGGATCTGGTGATTAAGGGGGTGACATTAATTTGCTCTGTACATGTTGTTCTTACCCCACAAAGTTTAACAGCAGCAAACCGTGTGGTTTGGTGGCATACTTTTTGTTTTTGTTTTTTAAACCTAAACCTGTTCATTAACTCACTAGAGAATTCAGGTTTCCTGTCAGTGGTTAGTGCACACAGCAGAGACTAGACCTGAGTAACCAGCGGGTTCTGGCACATGATGGTTCCCAGCCCTGATGAGCTGTTTACAGGAATATTCCTTTTCTGTGACATAAACATAGATTTGTACCCCTCACAATCTACACTGTTCAATGACAGCTCCATTTCCCCCAATACATTCACTCCTCCACTCCCTCCTTTAATCTTTTGCAGCCTGGTCATGTCAGCATTTGTTAGTTCTACACTCCAACCTGATCTCTGGTCTCACAAACCCCTGCTGCATTCACTTGCTGATTGTGTGTGCTTTGTATGGTAAAAAGCATTCTGCACCCCCCCATCCTCCATAATGCTGTCCTGTTTACGGTATGGTGTCTCTAAATATTGTCCCCTGACTGCTATACTGACAAACTCCCAAGCAGATATTAATTACTAATTGACATTGCATTTTTATGTTGTGCATGTACTAAGTCCTGTCATGGCTGTTGGAAACAGCAGCATTCTCAACTTCACCCATCAGGAGAAAGGGGTCATACATGATCCCTCCACTCAGTCCATGATCAGCTTCCTATCAGCCTCCACTCTCTTCACCCTCCAGTCCTTGACCAGTTCCTGCTTTGTATTTTCTTAGTGTAATATGCTGAACTGGCAGGCCTCTCTCCCATTCACCCCTCAGAAACAATCAATTCTCATTCCATTTCCTTTCTCGGGTGTTATTGATCAGCTCCTCTTTACCTCCCTCTCCTCCAGCCCTTGAGCTCTCCTTCCATACCCAGCAACCACACTAAGCCTCGCCATTCTTGGGTCCAATGAAAGACCCGGGTTCAAGGGGGCTCCACCTGGATAAATATAAAGATAGCACAGGTAATTGCAGACAACTCATGCAGCACATACATAAACAGAGAAGGAAATATTTTATCATTTGATAAGTCTTAAAGGACAAGTGTACTATGAAGGGTCTTTCGTTGAAGTCAGTAGAATTCAGGACAGCCATACATGGTGGTGTAATGTAGCACTGGAAAAATGCTAAAGCAAGGTTGCCCAACACTGCTCAAGCCATATGCAAAGATATATGTGGAGCTGTGGTTTAGGCAAGTATAACCTGTTGCAAAAATGCTCAGCATGGAGTGGATGAGCCAGAGGTGCACTTAATCTTTAAATGTAATATATGACACAAGAAAGATTCTTCAACAAGTGGAATCAGATCTGGATTCCTTTACCTCCCAAATGCCAATATGCATGACATGTATGGAGCTGTGCTGCAGCTGTGTTCTAGCCCTATGCTTATAATAGGAGAGTATGAACTTTCTGTGTGCAATCATGTGCTTAAAAGTGACTCTGTTATGGTTTAAAAATAACCTGAACAGGAAGTGCGCTCTGCAAAGCAAGTAATTAATACCTACCTATCACTTTTGTGTGCACTACTGAACTCTGCTATACAGCACATTTTCTGTTTAACATTCCTTGGAAATACTGGATGCTGGCATCCCTCACTATGCCCTATGGTTCCTTTCCCCATCACGGCAGCAGGGCACCAAGAATCCTACACATTGAGATGTGTTCAGATGCAGTAGAGCTTTTAGTGAGACTGGAAAGTTTTAACTGCCTGCTTTGCCGACTTTGGCATTAACTGGTTTTGTAGAGTACTGTAAGGGTTTGTTCTCACCGTAGCTTGCATTAGCATGCATATGTGCTAAAATGTGTTTTTTAACTTGCATTGTGATGCCCTGCAATGTGTTTTAACAGGCATTACAGTGCATTTTTTATTACCTCTCTTTTTTTTTTTAACTTGATGCTTTTACCATACACAAACATGTTACCTGTCCTAATTTTGTAGATCACATACTAACACAGGACATAAGGTTATTTTCCTTGTCCTTGCAATGGGCAATACAGCTCAACAATGATGGTGTGAAACGAAGTAAAACAGAATTACATCATTTTTTTTCATACAGTTTTTCACTTGATTTGTTACGGTTTTCGGATCTGTGCAAATCTTGTAAACTCTTAGTATGACTATGAACTTACTCTGGATGCATGCTCCAACAATGTCTGAAAGTCACGGTTACTGTGATAACAGCAGAGCATATTGATGTGTGTTCAACTTAGGAGCAGGCAGGTGTGCAGCTGAATTGGTTAAGATTTAGGGCAGCAACAGCTATTTGATTATGTGATTGAGTGAGAGAGAGGGAGAGATTTTTTTTTTAATGCAACCAATCGATTAGTTGAAAAATAATCAGGCAACTAATTGATTATGAAAATAATCGTTAGCTGCAGCCCTAGTAAGATTGGGTGAGATTTAATTAAAAGAGTTTGAAAAAATGGGATTACACTTTTTGACATGTGTAAAATCATATTTGGTTTGAAGTGCACTTTAATCTTTAAAAAAACAAAAACAGAGTGCATCCTTTCATAATTTAGATCACTCTAATTTAAGGATGTTCACATACCAGTGCCGATACTTGACATTTTCACGAGAACTACAGCCGATTGCAGCTGCGACTGGGCTCTGGCGCTCCACCACTGTCCTGAAATCATTAGTCTGTATTGTTTTGGGAAAAACTGTCACATGACAAAAAGGTATCAGTAATTGTATCTTTGAGGATAAGTATTGCTATTTGTACTTGGTCTGGAAAAAATGGTATTGGTGCATTATATATATATATATATAAGACAAATCATACATTAAAACAGGAATGCACAAATCCCAGGAGCCCTGTAGCCAGTGCTCCTTTAAAATTGACAGCTGCCTCCTAACTTTTGAGTTTTTCTCCAGTCTAGTCTTCGAGCTCTCTGTCTGTCCAGGTCATGGTATATCTGTAAAAAATAAGTCAAATCAACTAGACTTGCTGTGTATTTCTTGAAGACGTTTCACTGGTCATCCGGCCAGCTTTATCAATTCAGAATGACTTGTAAACACTGAGGCAACAACTGGTTCACCCAAAAGACCCAACGTCAAAACACAAGCTGAAGAACATTGTGTATGCAGTCCAGTGCAGTGAGGAGTGCTCAGAATTGTATGTCAGTGAAACAAAACAGCAGATCAACACCTGGTTGTGAATTGGGAAAGCTGGTTGGATGACCAGTGAAACGTCTTCAAGAAAAATACAGCAAGTCCAGTTTCCTTGACTTACTTTTCCAGCTCCAAGACTATCTCTAAAAAATATCAGTACTTGTACCAAGTACAGTACTTGGTATCTGTGCATTTCTACTCTAGATCTGCCACTGTTTTCTGCTTACTGTAATTGAAATTTGCCTTTGCTATTATATACAACTTTACAAGCAATATCAGGCCCCATTCACATGGGGACACATGCTGCATTCTGGTGTCCCTGTTGAGATGCGGCCACTCTACCCATTGACATTAATGACAGGGTGACCGTGGCCACATCTGTCAACGGCAGTCCACATGTAATCATACATGATCCGTTTACATGCAGTTCGGGATAGGTGGTTGTCCCTGGATGCAGGATAGATGCATCCAGGGACAGTCACCTGTAGAAATATCCCCAACACGCTCTGTACCGATATATATATTTTCTGTTCAATTCCTTTTGTGCTGGAACAACCGGCGGATGGCGCCACAACAGACACTGAACGATACGTTATCCGCACACCAATCTGTTTCAGAATGTCATCTTTATTAACAGTCTTGCAATCAGTTCAACGTTTTGGGACCACCCACGTACCCTTCGTCAGGCACTATGGATTATTCACTATTTGCTTGAGGAAGGGACCCTGCACAGTCCCTGAACTTTGCATTGCCTTATAATATGTTGCAAGAATGTTAATAAAGATGACATTCTGAAGCAGATTGGTGTGCAGACAACGTATCTTTCAGGGCCAGTCCTCTATTCCAAACCACATGTAAATGTATCATTAACTTCAATGAGTACAGTGGCCGCATCTCAACAAAGGGATTCCTTCCACAGAAATCTGTAGGTTCTTGCTGTCAGAGTCCTAGAACTCTCTGCGTGAACGTAGTCTAAAGCTGGGTATACACTGATAGCGTTTGGAAAAAACTTTCGTATGTAAAATCTGGTCAGAACAATAAAAATGATATGTAATAAAAAAAAGAAAATGCCATCAGAGACTTGACAAATGTCGCTTGATTTTAACATTTGATTTAGGAATGAATGGAGTTTCCTGAATGAATACCACATTCACTTTTAGAATTTTTGGTTTGATAAAAATCTTCCATCCTGCTACTTTTTTTTCGTTTTTTTTTTTTTGTTGTTGTCAAAATCGATTGTCAATTTAACTCTGTTGCCAATTAGAAAAATTGAACATTCTCAAAACAGAAATTCTATTGGTGTATCTCCAGCTTTACTTGTTCCATCATTTGGAAAGGCACTCCTGCCTGGAACTCCGCTATAGGAGAGAACATTAAAACGATATCTGCTGGTCTTTGTTTATATATCAAGTTACACATTCTCATGTACTGTCCATCATTTTATACAGTGGGCTGTTTAAAAATTGCTTTGTGAAAGGTAGCGATGCACCAATACTTTTTAGATACCAGTGCTGATACTTTTCATGAGAACTACCAGGGTTGCAGCTGGGACCTGGCTCTGGCGCTCCACCACTGTCCTGAAATCAATAGTCTGTATTGTTTTAGAAAAACTGTCACATGACAATAAACAAAAATTTATCCGTACGTGTACTTGTAAGTACTCGGCAAGTACCAGTACTCGTACTCGCAAAACTGGTATTGGTGCATCACTTATATATATTTATAAAAACAAAATTATACATTAAAACAGAGATGTACAAATCCCAGGAGCCCCGTGTGCTCCTTACACATGATAGCTGCCTCCTAACTTTTGAATTTTTCTCTAGTCTAGTCCTGGAGCTGGAAAAGTATCTGTACTTGTACCGAGTACTGTACTTGGTATCGGTGCATCCCTAGTGAAAGGTATTGTGTCAACCATGTTGAGATGCTTTTATAGGACTTCCTGCCACTTTTAGAGCATATCGAAAGGTGTGAAATAAAACCCTTTTTGGCTATAACTCCTTTTTAAATCTGTGGAGGACCGTACTGTTAATATCCTCAGGACTGCTGTGTGCAAAAAGCTATCAACACACTAAGTCAATATTATGGTAGGAAGATGTGTTATGGATTATAAAGCCAAAATGCACACAGATTAAAACATCTGCTCGAATGGCGTATGTGTGCCAAGTGCTACAATTGCAGGAGATTTCATCTGGTGAGACAAAGATATAAAAAATATCGATATTTTAGCTGAAAATGTGTGCAAACTTCATGTTAGGGAGAAAGAGATAAACTCAACATAGTTTTACCATCTGCTGATTCTGATCAATGGTGCTGTGAACAGCAAAGATCAGCTGATGACTGGCACCAACTATGAATATTTCATAACAAAGTAAGGGAATGGCCATGGTCAGTTTGTAGTGAGGAAAACCTTCAAGGCCATTTTTAGTCCAATCTGATTTTATTAAAGATTTCAATACAATACAAAACCTAATGGCAAACAGACATTTCACCATAACAAGGAAAATATAAAGGAGACAAGTAAACATACAGAATAGCTTGAATCTTCAGGCGAGCCTGAGAGCAACATCATCAGGGCACACAACATTGTTTCATTGTACAATTTGAAGCCCAACATCGATCGGCGTCTATTGCCTAATATACTGCCAAGATCAGCTGTGCTGGTACAGCCCCATCGGGGATCTGTCTCTACTTGCCACTTGGTGCAGTGACCGTACGCAGCACAAATATGTTCGGGTGGTGTCCCTCCCAAACGGGCTCGCTGTGTTTCGCAGGTTGCTGTTATACACATATAGATGCTGTGCAGCGCTGGCTGCTAGAAAGGGCACAGGTGGGACAGAAGAAAAACAGCATGAGGGTCAGGGAAAGGTAGGGAGAGTCAGAGGATGGAGGGGGGGATGCAGGGGGGGATTGTCTCTCCTAACCCCCTTCCCGCCTTGCGTCTATGTCACCCTGCAGGTGGTTCAGGGAGAGAGGGCTGCCTGACAACCATTTGAGTTTCTAAAATCAATCCAAACTGACCAGGTGCGGACATACCGGTCCCCAGTTTCGTTCTCTCCGGACATTAGATCTTCCAGATCTGCAATACGGTCCAGCTCCACTACCCATTCCGCGAGGGTGGGGACCACCGGAGTACGCCAGTGGCGTGGTATAACCGCCCTGGCTGCTGTGAGGAAATGGCGTAAGAGTCCCCTCTTTGCCGACTTAAGCGAGCCCGGGATCATAGACAGCAGCAGAATCTTGGGGTCATCAGCAATTGTGGTTCCTGTCACCCTGAGGTATATACGCAGCACCCCCTGCCAAAACCCCCGGATCCTGGGGCAGCTCCACCATATATGGGTCATGTGACCTGGAGAGGATGTAGGTCCGTTGCCCTCAGGGATACGTTGAGGATTTCTGATTTAGCGAGGTTGACCCGGAAGTTACTCAGGGAGCTAAAGTTCTGGAATTCACGCAGTATCGCGGGCATGGCTATATGGGGATGGGTCACGTAGAGTAACAGGTCATCCGCGAATAATGCGAGTTTATGTTGGTGGGTCCCCACCCTCAAACCCTGGAAAGCACCACTCTGCCTAAGTGCTACCGCCAGGTGTTCCATGGTGAGGACATAGAGTAGGGGGGACAATGGGCAGCCCTGCCTAGTGCCATTGGAAATCCGGAAGCTCGGGGAGAGTGCCCCGTTCACCCGGATTTTAGCTGATGGGTAAGAATACAGGGCCATTATGTTCCTCATCATGGCGGGACGAATCCCTAGCTGAAGCAGAGAGAGGCGTAGGAAGTCCCAGTCAAGACGGTCAAACGCCTTGTCCGCGTCCACGGATAAGAGGCAGAGTGGTGTGCCCGAGGCTTTGGCATAATGCATCAACAGGAGCGTCCGAATGGTGTTATCTCGGGCCTCCCTCCCCTGGATGAACCCCACTTGGTCCCTGTGTATTACGCTCGGGAGTAGTGGTGTTAGTCGGTTGGCAATAAGTTTGGCGAATAGTTTCACATCCACATTAAGGAGTGATATCGGCCTGTAGTTGGTGCAGAGGGTATGATCCTTATCTGGCTTAGGAATCAATGTGATATGGGCCTCCAACGCTTGAGCCGGGAAGGAGGACCCTAGGGCAACAGATGTGAACACCCTCAGAAGGAAGGGGGCCAGCTTCTCGCGGAATGAGGTGTAAAATTTTACCGTAAACCCATCTGGTCCTGGACTCTTACCCGTAGGCGCGGACTGGAGGACTGAGAGCAATTCCGTCATAGTAAAGGGTGACTCCAATGCCTCAGCATCAGAGTCTCCCAGGGTCGGGAGGGCCGTGCGTTGGACATAGGCCGACATTTCTGCGGCCCGGTCCGGGGTAGGTGTGCTCTGTTCCGATAGGTTGTATAGGGAGTTATAGAAGTCCGTGAAGGCAAGTTGGATATCTGAGGGTGAGCTCGCTAGGATACCGGACGCGGTATGTATGTGTGGGATATATGTGGAGGTAGATCTGGGGTGCAGGGTCCTGGCCAGGGCTCCTCCACACTTGTTTCTAGCGACATACGCCCTAAGAGCCAGTTTGTCAGCATATCTGCGAGCGGACAGATCAAGGAGCCCAAGGAGGTGTTGCCTGGCCTGAGACGTACGCATCAAGAGGTCCTGCGAGGGCAAATGTTTGTGTTGAGTCTCCAGGGCTGTCAGGGTTTGGAGGGCCTCCCTAATAAGACGGGAGCGCTCCTTCTTTAGTCTAGAGCCCTGTTGGATGTAATGCCCCCGCAGGTTCAAGGCCATTTTTATATAAGTTTGTCTTTCAAAGATCAGATAGTTTAATATTAATGGGAGTAAATAGTGTTTTTTCTAAATGTACTTGGGATAAAACAAATATTTTCATACATATTTAAAATGACACTAAACTCAGGAGTTAAATCTTAAAAATGCGTTTAGATACCTTAACTAATAACAAAAATGTATCTTATTTGTGCATCACTCAGCTGTAGATCCTCAAATCATCTCTGAATTGGTGCTGATACTGTCCTTCCTTCTGGAGGGTGGCTACTTTTTGTTCCCCATGTTCCCTGTGTGTGTTTATAAAGTAGTCACCAGCTCAATCCTGTGATGGACTACAATCTTGATACAAATTGGTAAACTAAATGTGAGATTGTAGTCCATCACAGGCGTGAGCTTGGATCGGTGGCTACTTTACAACACACACAGGGGTCATGGGGAACATAAGTATCCACCCTCTAGGAAGAAGGACAGTATCAGCATGAATTCAGAGATGATTTGAGGATCTACAGATGAGTGATACACAAATAAGTTACGTTTTTGTTAAAGGAGAACTATGAGATGAGTGATTTCCACTCACCTCAATAAGCATATTGAGAGTTAAGTAATTATTAAATATGGTATATAAATATTTTGTATTCTATCTAGAGAGCAGATGCAACTCTAAGCTGATTTTCACATGTTTTCCAGGAAGACCTTGTTGCTAAAGCCTGTTTTTACAAAGCTCAATCGCTCAAGTCAAGGTTGACTATTTAAAGAGGTTCAAAATTATTCACTTAGTGAGCATAGTGTGTGTGTAAGGGTGGGGTGCACTAGAGTGAAACACATTCACAAAAGCATTGTTTGCAGCACACGTGGAAGAAGTGATGCCATACACAGGAGTGTTGTTTGGAGCACATATGTAATGCTCTCATTTGCTGTGTACATGATGAGCACTATTGATTTGAACATTTCTAAACTCTTTTGGATTGTTTGGTTTTTGCAACCACCAGTTAATGAATACAATTGTGGAACAATAGAATTGTTGTTTTATGGAATGTAGCAGAACAGTTTTTTTAGGTGGTAACATTGAATGGTACAATTCACTGTTTTTTCACACAGTATAATGTATGAATAATATTTATATTTGTATGAGGTAATGGTGTACACACTATAATAAATGTATTAGAGGGAGGGTAATGTTATCAGCTCAGTACCCCTTAGAAAAAATAATTTCGTTATTATCTAAAAGATAACCAGCACTGGAGCTTAGCACAGGGTCAAGTAGGAACACAGAATTGATTTGTTTCCAATAGTTAGTGTGTGAACATGAACAGCTTTTGCTCACAAAGAGCAGTATGGTGTGCTGGTGCTTAGATTTGCTTCACTTCCTTGTCATAGGTACACCCTCTAATAAATCCTTGTAAAACAAAGATTTGATATAAATAACAAAGAAAGATATAGAACAGTTGACTTCTTTAGAAACATAAGAAAAGTAAAATAATTGGATGCAAAATTATTGTTTCCCTTCTCACTTCTAGGTCTTGTTCATAGCCATCATAAATGATGGTTGAGGGGGTGTTAGTAGCAACCATGGAGATGCCAGTTGTTATTATTGAAGTGGAGGGCCCAGTCAAAATTTTTGCAGTAATTTGCTGTAATGTGTAAAACAAAAAAAAACAAAAAATATATAATTTTAAATCAAATCTGTTCACATCATTGTAGTGAAATACAATGGGAGACCTTTTATCACACAAATTAGCGACCCATTTAGACACAAATCAGACTGCCTCTCCTTCAGCAAAGTCTGTAAAGGTGCCCATACACTGCTTCGATTCTCGTACGAAATCCCGCGATCGTACGAGAATCGAGCAGTGTGAACGAAGATGTGCGACCGTTTCTACTGTACGGTCGCACGTCTTTTGTCTAAGGAGCACGCTAGAAAACCAGCCGAGAATCGTACGATTTTCGGCTGCTTTGAACGGTGCTCGGGAGACAAATGCCGAACGGGCCGGTGTGCGCACCCGCACACTGCCCGTTCAGCATTGCGGTCATCGGAAGCCCGCCCCTCAGGGGCGGGCTTGCGATGATCGAGAGTATGATCTGCCAGTCCAAGATGGGCAGATCGTACGTTTTTTTAAATTACTTTACAACCATCGCAAGACTAAGGTCTTGCGATAGTTGTAAACCAGGGGTTGCAAACACAAGGCCCGTGGGACGAATCCGGCACGCCGGACCTTGTAATGTGGCCCGCACAGCAGCCAGGACCGGTCCGCTATGCCTACTCTGTGCAGAGCAAAAGTGTATGGCCACCTTAACACAGATGACATTGTTTGGTGTTACCTCTCGCTTGTCCCTTGTGCTCCTTCTGGTTGTTGTGATGGAGTTAGGCTCATGCGTACATGGATGGCTAAATAACTTCAGAATTTGTGACTTTTACTTGCTGATAATGGATTTGAAAGCCTTTTTTTTTTCCTGATGAATTGGACAAAGTCAATGTTTCTATTTTTATTGATGTTATTAGCTTGAGGTTGACTTTTTTTTACATGATCTTAAACAAGAAATAAAATATATAAAGCTTTTTAGACAATTGTGTTGATCTGACTACTAAGGTGGTACCTCAAAAATTTTTCTCTTGGACAATTAACTTTGTCCATTTTGTAAGTGCACAGAAAATGCTGTCCCAGAAGAGCTTTGCATCCAGGCCCTAATTGCATGTAACTGTTTGTATGAGCAGTAGCTATGTAGATCATTGATTTGTGCAGGATACAAAGCTTGCCACAGGTATGGGTGTTCAAGTATGAAAGGGGCCGAAGCTTCTCCGGCAGCAAGAATCACTGATCATTGCTGGCGGAGATGCTGTCTGCCTTACGCACACGCACACACGCACACACACACACACACACACACACACACACACACACACACACACACACACACACACACACACACACACACTACCTTGATTGCATATGTGTACAAATGGGTGCAATGCTCATGTTTCTCTCCTCTTTTACATTTTAGGACTATACAGTCTCCAGGTCAGGTCCCAGTAGTGGTTTCTCCTGGCAGTCAGCAGTTACATACTGTAACACTCCAGACAATGCCTCTCACCACGGTAATAACAAGCACAGACCCAACAGCTGGTGTGGGCCCACAAAAATTCATCCTTCAAGCCATTCCTTCAGGCCAGCCAATGACCGTACTCAAGGATAACATGGTGCTACAGCCTCAGAAAACAGGCTCGCCTCCACCATCAATTGTCCTGAGCTCTAGCCAGGTTCAGCAAGTTCTGAATGGCAATGTACAGAGCCTTTGTAATGGAACAGTCAGTGTGCCTTCGTCACCAGTCTTCAGTGCAACCACTCCAATCATGTCCTTTTCAACCAGCTCTTCGCCACTGCTTAACCACACCCCGGGCACAGTCATCACATCCGTGATCAAATCACCGGAACCCAAACAAACACTTTTTCAAGTTACCAACAGTCATGATTCTCAGGAAGGCCCATCTCAAGTTGCTGAGCAAACTGAGCAAAAGTTTTCACCATCGTGCGTGTTAGTAGTTGCCAGCCCAAATGGATTCCCATCCCAGGTGGAAATTAAACAGGAAAATGATACGTGGGAATTTGATTCCAAGTAATAAAAAGAAAACCTCCCTATTTAATTTTTTTTCCAAATGTCATTGGC
>NW_017306725.1:976238-1055846 GCF_000935625.1 Nanorana parkeri
CAATTCCTCTTTGTTTCCTTTTGGATTCTCTTGCAGTAACTAATTTGTGTTCAGTCGTTTTAGATTTTAAAGCCTAACTCTGGGCTAATTTAATTGTTTTTTAATTGTCCCCAGCAAGTGTTTAAAAATAAAAAGATCTGGGTGCAATTCTTACCACCTCTCTGGGGCTGTCCCTTGCTGTAATTTCTTTTTGCAACATGAAGTCCTCAGACATCAACCAGAATGACACCCAGCATCATTCAACCTCAAGGATTTAGGACCTACTTTGAGTGAAGGGCATCATCCTAGCACCCTGTATTTACAGTGTAAACATACAGACAGCATTGCTGACGTGATCACGGCTGTGCCCCTCTCTCCATTATTTGGGACCGCTTAGCCTGGAGATGAGGTGCAGAGGATCCTGCACCATCACGTAACCAGCCTAAAGATTCATAAAGAAAAAACATAAATGACTGCCTGCGAAGCCTTCAAGGGGGACACCAGAGTTGGGCTTTAAGCTTTTGTTATAAATTTTTTTAAATTTTCTTAAAGTTGGGAACATTCATGAGAATTCTATATGTGTATCTTCTGTTTCTGGAACCCCCTGTTGAAGGAACGTGCCTTTTTCCTATGAGGACAAGACTTTTACTGTTATTTGAAGCAAATATTTTTCTACAGAAATGGTGACAATCTTTCAGTATGTTCATATAAGCTGTGCTGTCTGTACATTTTATTTTCATAGCTTATAACACATCAAACCAATACAGCTTAGCTCATTGTCTCTCCTTCTTTTTTTTTTTTAATTATGAACTTTTCTTTTGTATTATACCACTGATACATGACTACTTACAGGCCAGCAATTTAAGAAAATGTTATCTATCAATCAGATAAGAATTATGTTTTGCACTGTTCTAAAGGCATTTATTTCCATTCTGATGTTTGTTTTGCTTTTTGTAATATTGACTTTAAGCAATAACTGTTGTGCCTTTGTTAGATCCACCTGTACTTTGCATTTTACAGGGCATGTGAAAGAAATGTAAGGGTATGGGATATCTTTATATGTACATAATGTATATTTACTTACATGCTGAAAAAATGCTAAATGCAGGCTTAATAAAAAAGAAAAATAATTGTGTCTTAAGATAAATTTCAACCAAACAAAATAAATTTTTATAGACTCAAGAGATCAATATATGTTTAGAGTTCAAAGGTATTCTTTATATATTGATAGAGATTGTATTTGTATTTAAAGAAACGATTTAAAATATCTGAAATAACTTTCAGCCTGTTTTTGTATTTTTAATTGGTTTATTAAAAAAGAAATAAATCAAGTACGCAGTTTAGTAATTTGCCATTTTTAACCTTTATACTGTGCATTCTATTGTTTTATTGCTTGTGCTGAAATCTTGACATTCTGTATTTGGTACATGAGTAGCAATAACGAAAGCCTCTCGCTCTATAAACTGTCACTGGATTTGATCTGTTTTTTTTTTTTTTTTTAAATCAATTTGTTCACTAGTTTTCTGAAAAACCTACCCCTATAGCTTTTCAGTACAGTAGATTTTTCATTGTGTGTCAACATGTGCCGTTTTTTAGGCCCCTGCCTTTTGATGTAGAGTAGTTGCCTGTGAGCTATCTCCCAGGCCATCCCTCTGATGAGCCAGCCTGAGGCTGTCGCCTTGGGTGGCATCTCTTTGGGTCATGTGGAGCCTGCCGCCCCCTTTCCAGCCAGAGCATCCCAGGTTGCTAAGAGCTGGGTAGGGAGATGTGTAAGGGCCATACACATCTCCCTTCCCAGCACTTGGCAACCTGAAACTCTCTAGCCAGCGTCTCTGTCAGCTCCTGGCAACCAGTGAGCCTGGCGGGATGCCTGCCAGAGCTGGGTGGAGCACCACCAGGATGCCGACCAGAGCGCCATTAGTGTGCACCTCCTGCACCCTATCAACCCAACCCCTTAAAACTTGACCACCAGCACAAAGGGGGGCAGTGATTAAGCTAGGAATAAGTACTATCCTTGTCGCACTCCTTACCGATATGTCCCTTGTAGTGGGGGGTGCTCGCAGTGACTGCGGATGGCGCCACAAATGTCAGCAAAATTGTAGAACTGTCACCAGCACGCCAATCCTTTTAAGATAGCAAAAGCTTCATTTATTGAAGTTTTTTTGTCATATGACCAAACAAGCGCTTTCGGGACCGCACAGGGTCCCTTCATCAGGCTTTAGCATGGCTTTAGTGATTAAGCTAGGGACACCCCTGGCTAACCCCAGTGTTTTGGGTTGTTTTAGTTCTCCTCCTTTGTGACTTCTATATGCTAAAATCTGTGTTCACTAGTTTTGTTTAAGCTTACTGGGATTGATTCCACATTTTACATTAATCCACTTTAGGCTGCGCTCACATCTAAGCAGTTCCCAACTAAAATAACACAGAGAAACTACAGCAACCATAAATATGTGTTACAAATAGGCCCAATTATATATCTGCATTGCAGTGCAGTGTATAATAGTTCATCTAAAGCTTCTAATGTTTTCCTCTCAGAGCAATAACGGGGATTTTTCAATGCAAGTTGACATGTTGTCTTAAATGAAGTGTAATTGATCTATTTTTATGGTAAATGCATCTGGGAAGCTGGATTTCTCCTGCATCTGCTATACAGAGCGTGGCAGGGCTTTCATTTACCTAAACTCCTGCACATGTGATGTCATTGTAATCTGGTGGATGCCTTGTTAGCTCTGTGGGATCAGAAGAACATAGAGCACAGGCTTACAGAACTGGCCAGCCAACATCACATGCGATTTTTATAGTTTGACCATAGTTCTACTTTAAGGGAATGGGGCAGCCTGCATGAATAAAAATAGAGCAGATATAGATATTACAGAGCCCTAGGTGCACCTATGATGACACTATTTTGTACAAGCTCCACTGCTTATATGGTGCAATTATGTTTGTACAAACTAATGCTAGAATGAGATATTGGAGATATATTGCAGTGTATGTAGATATATTTAAAGTGATATTAAAGTCAAAATGTTTTAAGCTATTTCAAATGCAGAATCAGCTGATCCTCTGAGCACTGACTCTGATTTTTTGTTTCATGGTGGCTCCTTTTGGAGCCACCCTTGTGTGTGCTAGTAAGCTGTGTGTGTCTCCACAAACAGTCATACGCAGCGAGACAGACATTTCCCTGCTCTCTTCCCTCTGCTCCCGGTGGGTATAGCTCCCCCTAAAATCCTGCCCTCTGTAGGTTGGGTTGGCTGTCCAGGGAGTGTTGCTATTGGCTGCTAAGGTTCAACAGTGGTGTGGCAGGTGGACGGGGCCTAGCATGAAGATCAGTGATGCAGAGTCCTGTTGAAAGAAAGGGCCTAAGCCCCTCGAAGGGCACAGAAGTGATTCACTTGAACAAATGACACATAATATTGAGAGTGTATTCTCATAATCTAAATCAATGGAAATGAATATTTGTCAGATGAAAAAGGTAAGTGCACCTTTACATTTACTACCACAATACATCAATTTAATTAGAATCAGGTGGTCCGGACTAGGTGCTAATCATTAGAACCTCCTCTCAGGTGGATGTTGACAAAACTTTGGCAGGTCAAAAACTTGGTATAATACACTGGATGCATAAATCCCACTTCTGTGACCCCCTAAAATTGGCAGCTAAACTTTGCTCTCATGTCCAATCTAGACAATCCCCAATTTCCCCCGATTTAGAAAAGAAGGCTTTCTAACACTGGCCTACCATGGGCCTGCTGCCACAACACCATTTGGCAAGAGGTGACAAGGTACTTGACCTATTAGAAATAAGAAACAGATGGAGGCATGTGCTTCTGAACTGTTGGGAATGGCTCCAACTCATTCATTTCATTTAAGCACGTGTCAGAGCGAAGCAAAGCGGTCAGGCACGGAGCATCACATGCAGTGTGTGAGCTGAGTGCAGCCAGATGAAAGACTGCATCTTCAGCCAATCGGCTCGCGTGTAACAAGCGGATGGACTTCACATTGTGACGCGTAGGCTTATACGTGCGAGCCGGTTGGCTGAAGATGAAATTTTTCATCTCAACATGCTCAGCTATGCTTGCTCTCGCAAGCTGACGTCCCGGAGAAGAAATGACATGACACATTGCATGCGAAGGCAGCGCGCCACTTTTCCACACTGCTTCACATACACAGCCTTAAGACCCTTCCAAAACCACAAGAACACTCACAGGGTTATTAACAAAGGGTGAAGAGTTTGGAGAAGGCAGGAGAAGTGAACAATCTAGGACAACATAGCTGATTTGGAAATATTCTCCAATTCAGTTCACGTTCCAGTTCAGTTATGTTGTCCTAGATTGTTCACGTCTCCTGCCTTCTCCAAACGCTTCACCCTCTAGTGAATAACCCTGTTAGATTCACTCAACCTGATGTAGCAAGTCTTCTTACCAGTGGCTAGTCATTCTCGTGGCATATCAATGTTGTACAAAATTCTCCTAGCAGCTGCACATCCTTGGCCCACCAATAACAGGAATTATCACACACGAACCAAAATTCTTTGTTTACTCACACCTCTTCTACCAAAACTAATATATCAGAGATGACTGTTAAACTAAAATATGATGGTACACCAGGTGAAAATAAAGGGAAAAAAGCCTAAAAAAAAAAGACACAACCTCAGTCACCACACCTAAGGACTGTTAACATTTTTCTTATGGGTGTGCATACATTTGAAGTTGCTGTGGAGAAAGTGGTCAAATGGTTGCAGATGATGTTTAGGAAAAAAACTATTTTTGTTTTGTTAATTAGACCGGACTTGTTCTGATAAGAAAACTTACTTTTGTGAAAATTTCTAAAATGCTGTTAAAATTATTCCATGTATGTACAAAATAAGCAAACTGGTCTTTTTATTTGGTATTGAGGCCATCTAGTGGTACAAATGCAGATTGCAGACAAACCACTTGTTGTTTGCTTTCCATTGTCAACATTTCCTCACACTGTTTCCTTTTGACATTTAAAAAAAATAAAAATCTACCAATAGAAAACAGATGACCATTACATGTGGAGCATAGTGCAATTGGCTTCAGATGTCTTTTCCAATGGATTTCTGCATAAAAATGTTTGTATCTAGCCTAGGGAGAGGGGTGGGCGAGAAACGACATCACATAGTACCAGAAAAACGACAAATGTTTTATAGATGATTATTATCTTTCCCTCGGGTCTTTCAGCTAGGGCACCCATAAATGTGTTTTTGGCCAGACTGGTCAACCCTGATCTTGTGTCTATGAGTAATTGTAGAGCCGGTTGCAGTATTTATTTAGGGGAAGGGTGGCATGTAAAGTACAGAACACAATTATCATCTTAAAGTGATCCTAACAACTGACTGAGTGTCTTCCTGTATCTTTGTCACAAGAGAGCAAGTATAGACCATTGAGCCCCCCGGTGACCTACCCCTAATGATACTGTGCTGGAACTGTATTATCCTCACATTCATATAGATTTTCTATTTTAGATTTGCTCTGTACATACACATAGATTGTCATTGCTTAATCTGCTTCAACAGCTTTTCAACTGGGGTCCCCACCCCCAAAACAACTACATGCATTCCTATGGGTGTGGATAAACCACTGCTATATCAAATAGTTAAGGTGTTCAGAGACCATTGATAATTGTTGCCCATTTCAGTGAAGTTGGATTAGGCAACATTTATAAGTCTATGGGTTGTCGGAGCCATTTGTAGACATCGCTTGGCCATCAAGTCTCCTGGGAGGTCTTAGATGGATTTTTATGGACATTCTTTATTGTGCCCTCAAGGTAAGACAAAACCAGGGTTGTCTGCTTGGTGTATAAACTTTCATACTTACTTGGCAGCTGCAAGCATGTTCATACTACCATTATTGTACAAAATGCAGTTCATTTCAGTGACCGTGGCTATTGCTCATGCTCAATGAACCACAGAAAACCCCCATTAATCCCCCAAAATTTTACATTTTAAAGTGTATAAAAAAAAGAAAAATAAGAACACCTAAACCACACCTCTACGGTACATACCCCTAGCCACTGCAGGTAAATAATAATAAAAAGAGAAAAAAATAACAGGTAATTGTGCTTGAAATCCAGTGAGCTTCTAAATTTCTGTGGTTGGCTGACATCGTTGCCTCTAGAGCACTTAAATCTCAAGCAGTGTCAGCCTTGCCTGCATTCTCCTTTGCTGGACTATAGAACGAAACGGTTTCCTGCTCTTCTCTGTCCCACTCAACATGCATACGTTGATTTCTTTCCCAGCAAAAGAATGCTGCTGCCTTGACTCCCAAGGACCTGTTCTCAAACTGTGTGTAGGGAAAGGGCTGCTGGGAGCTGTGGTTCTGGGGTGTGTGTCTATGTCAGTAGGGAATAATCTCCGCACATGCTGCCCCTGCAAGAACTTTACAAGCCTGGTGATGACATAACAGGACGTAATGAAAGCTGTGTCTGTCAGCAGGGACAAGGTAAAAAATAATGCTGCAACATGCTCTAGAGGGGGAGCAAGTCTATACAAAGCCTATCCTTGGCATTAGTCCTGTATTGTGAAATGTAGTATTTGTGAAGTACATCAGAGAGCCCTCACAGTCCTGCCAGAACTTTATTTGAATATCCTAATGCACTTGACACACCTGCCTGATGATGCCCTTTGTATAAGCTCTGCCCCTTGTATAATTCGATTATTTAAGAAAAAAAACTGCTAATATGTAATATTAAGATGCTCAAACACTGTCGGTTTTTTATTGTTCACCCCATTTGATGAACAAGAAAAAAACTCTTGAATCTCCCTTGCTGTTCTATTGTATTCTGACTGTGATGGGTGTGCTGCTATCAGAATACACGAACAGCGACTGCTGATTGGCTCTAGAGGCAGTATGCTGTCTGCTTTTGTTTTTTTCCCAGCTACTTTATCAAAAACACTGTTCCTGTGTGTGGTTTGAACATTTGTAACTGAACTGTACTGTCACAGACGGGAGTCTTTGTCCATGGGAGAGACAGCCCAGGAGCTACAGGAGCGTACCTGAGGGTGAATGGAGACACTAGTGTCATGGAGGCACTCGAGTCACAAGATAACACAGGATGTTCTAGTGTCACTGGGTGACACAAGATGCTGTAGGGAGTTAATGAAGCCACAGGGTACTGTGAGATTGCTGGAAGTCACAGGATGCTCTGAGACCACAGGTGAGGCAGGGTACTCTGGGGACACAGGATTGCATGGGGGTCACAGAACCACTAGAGGCACAGGGCTGCTGGGATCACTAGAGACACTGGAGGTTTTTTGGAGGCAGAGGAATGCTCAGGGGTCACTGGAGGCAGCGGAGTGCACAAGGGTCACTGTAGGCACAAGAGTGTACAGGGGTCACTGGAGGCATAGGGGCTACTGGAGGCACATGAATGCTCAGGGGTCACTGGAGGCAGAGGAGTGCACAAAGGTCACTGGAGGCACAGGAATGCACAGGTGTCACTAGAGGCACAGGTATCACTGGAGGCACAGGAATGCACAGGGGTCATTGGAGGCAGAGGAGTGCACAAAGGTCACTGGAGGCACAGGAATGCACAGGGGTCACTAGAGGCACAGGTGTGCACAAGTATCACTGGAGGCACAGGAATACACAGGGGTCACACTAGAGGCTCTGGTGTGCACAAGTATCACTGGAGGCACAGGAATGCACTGGGGTCACTAGAGGCACAGGTGTGCACAAGCATCACTGGACGCACAGGAATGCACAAGGGTCACAGCTGCTGCAAGCATAGGGAACACAGAAGGCAGACACTAGAGGCATGGAGGGTTGGCTTAGGCAAAGTGATGCCTTGCTTGAGAATTAAGCAATGTGTCACTTCACCATTAGAAGCTGGCAAAAATCAGAGCTGTCTCCCAATGGGCCATGGCGCTGGTGCTCCAGGTGAAACCAGGACGTGCCAGCGGCCATGCACTGAAGAGGAGATCTGGGGCTGGATTGCGGAACAGGTCAGTGTAACATCATTTTATTTCCAGAAAATATTTTTACTTTTATACTAGGACAGTTTTACCAGTCTGTGGACTTTGAACAGGATACAAGGCTATATTTACCATAATGGCACTTGTATGCCAGGGCTTGAGGCAACAAGATAAGGGGGGCATCACTGAGCCTCAACATATACAATTTTTTATTTCTTTCAATGAAACAGATACCCAGCCAAACGAATACTAAGAGTACACACTATATACAGAAATGGTGTTTTTGATTTTTTTTACTGCAAGAGGTTTTTACATGAATATATAAACCTCAAGAGTCTGGATTGGCCCCTGCAGTAATTCCTTTACACCAAATAGATGCCAATTGAATGACAGCCAGCATCTTTCACTCACTTCCTTAGAGCCCAGGCCATCATGGACCCGCCTCTATCATGCAGCCTGGGCTCAGTACTACTAGACTGCTGATCAGCACTCACATACCAATACCTGTGCGGAAGAAAGGACCACCCGGTGCAACCCAGCTGTGTTAAAACCACAAATCCCATCATGCCTTGGCCTCTGGACCACTCTTCCTGTGGCTGTCAGAGTCTTGCAATGCATCACGGGAGTTGTAGTTCTACAACAACCTGAGTACAGAAGTTGTCTACTCATTGTAAACAAACATATACAGTAGTTGTACTGTATCAAGGCTCGCCTGCCTGTGTTCCTCCGACCAGCGGGGGGCGCTGCGGGGCAGTGTACAGCCGCTCTGTGTGCGCTTCTCCTCGCTGACAGGTGTAGTAAGTGCCCGGCGAATCCAGAACTTTCGCGGCGGACAGAGGCAGCAGTGTGAACAGCGGGGCAGTGCAGGGGGTGCACGGTGAGTGCGTTGTTCATTCTCCCTGCTCAGGGATATGACGGCTCATTAGCAGTGTGCAGTACACGGACTCTCCTGGGAAACTCGGGACACAGCACTCTTGTTGTGTGTATGGAGTGAAGGGCTGGGGGGTTTGGAAGCTGGAAGAGGGTCTACCGTACTAATATGTATACGGGGCTCCAGAGCTGTCAGTGGGGGCCCTGTGTGTACAGCAGGTCAGTCATTGTGTAAACACTGGGTTTGGGATCGCTGAGTAGATCAGAGGCTGAGGTTTTCATTGTCTGTGACCCCTGGGGGAGATGTCGCCCCTGTCCCTTCATACCTGGATAGGATATGGTGTCATCAGGACAGGAAGTTCTAGAGAACTAAACAAATCTGAGAGATGTATTACCCCATCCCCACTCCACTTCATAAATGCACTTCCAGTGCTGTCCTTGTCCAGTGTAGGCCTCATTCACACTGCCATTGACAGACGTGTTTATAGGGCATTTCTAAATGCATTGAATGATTTTTGGACCTCATACACTCAGGGCTTTTATGTCCGGCTATGGATTCTTGCAGCTCGAACCGTAGGTGGTTGTGGACAGTTGTGGCCGCTCGGCCTGTACAAAGCAATGACAGGAGCTGCGGCTCCCTGCCTGTGTACGAGTGTAATCACCATTACCTGCGGTCAGAGACCCTGGACACAAGCAGATTGTGTGATTACATTCGAACATACGTGGACAGCCACGGCTGCTGTCAGCCTGTCATTACCTTGTACAGACTGAGCAGCCACAGCTGCCTGGAACCACCTATGATTCCTGCCACAAGAATCTGTTCCTGAACATAAAAGCCCCGTGTGTACGAGGTCCTAATAGTATAATTCAAACAGAGTGTTTGTTTGTTTACCTGCATTCAGAGGTGTTCAGTTTGGCTGCATTTAGAGAAACTAGAAATCTTTGTGTCCAAGGTCTGATTAGAAACTCTAAACATGACTAAATGGATTTACATACACATAAACATGGCTAAAGAGGTAGGTACATCTAAGGTCTCGTTCACACCTAGGCGTATTGCATATGCGCGTCTGTCGCACGTTTTTTTTACCGCGATTCGCGTAAAAAAAGTTGCGCGGCAAACGCGCGTTTCTGAAGGCTACTTGGCTGTATCCCAATGGAAACGCGCAACAAAACGGCCCAAAGTAGTACCTGTACCTTTTCAGGCGTGGGCCGTTTTGTAGCGCGTTAGGGACGGGCGGAAATACGCCAAGGTGGGAACGAGACCATTGACTACAATGGGATTTATATTTTTGAGCGTTTTGTAGAGCGTTCGTCAAGCGTAGAACACGCTACAAAACTTTCAGGTGTGAACGAGGGCTAACTGTAGGAGAACTTAGGACATGTAAAGTTTATATATGCCAGATAATTTGTCCTGCGTTTAGATAACACGGGAGTGCTGGTGTGAATGTAACCATAAAGAACTATCCCATCACTTCCTGTCTTGTTACGTCTTGTCAGTGCGAGAGGAAGTGAGGGGAAAGATATGTGAGCACCTGCGTTAGGGAAGGGGAGTCGCCGATGCCGACTACCAATATTCATATGTCCAGACTCGACGATACCGAGTACCAATACCGGTACTTCCGCTAGGCTGAAGCTGGCTTCCCTGGCAACCAGGAAGCCAGGCGGTGTGTCATTACCCGCCGCCTGGCTTTTTGATTGCCTGAGAAGCTGGCTCCATGCTGTTTGGCCAGCTTGATGCTGATTGGCCGGGAAGCTGGCTTTCCGGCCAATCAGGAAGCCGGGAGGCAGGTCTTTACCAACCGCCCAGCTTCCTGATTGGCTGGGAAGCCGTCTCCATGCCGTTTGGCTGGCTTCCCAGCCAAGCAGCATCGAACGAGCCAACAGAGCATGGAGTCGGCTTGACAGCCAGTTAGGAAGCTGGGCGGCGAGTCATTACCCACCGCCTGGCTTCCTGATTGGCTGGGAAGCCAGCTCCATGTTCCCTCGCAGCACTTCGGTCAGAGGAAATCTCCTTCTGACCGGGAGTTCCGGTTTTCAGGTGTAAGTATTGGAGAATTTGGGCGAATGCAAGTACTTGCCCAAACACTCTGTATCGGCACCGATACCAATACTAGTATCAGTATGGTTGCATCCATACTGTTAAGGTTGGATGGATTGACAGGGAGACCTTGTGTGTGATTTTTTTTTTTATTAAGTAAAATTGTCCTTTCACAAAAATATCTCAAAATGAATACACAGGAGAATTTATCAAAACTAGAGCAGGCAGAATTTGGAGCAGTTGCCCATAGTAACCAATCGGCTTCTATCTTTTCAAAGCTTAACTGAACAAACTTAAAAGAGAATCTGATTGGTTGCTGTAGGCAACTGCTCCAGATTTTGTCTGCTCCAGTTTTAATAACGTCCCCTCATAGTATATTCTTTATAGGCATATTGAACTTTTTGAGAGAACTTGTCAATAACACCTTGTTTTTGTTTTGTTTACAGCTTGTGACTCAAGTACTTGCATTGAACTTTCATATTCCAATCCGCAGGCACAATGACAGAGACTGTGGAATCTCCTTCTACACAGTGAGTGTGTTTGCTACACATTATTCATCAATAACAGTTTTGGTGACTTGGCCCTGACTGTGAGTAACAGTGTTACTCCCGAGAACCCTGATGCCCACCTACGGCCCTTTGTACTTGTTATGTGGCTCTTGGATCCTACAGTCTGTATTGTAGATATCATGCTCCTGCAAAGTGATGTCAATCTAAGGTACCCAAAAATAGAAAAAAGCCAGGGGTCCGCAAGAGGAGAGGGGGCTTTGCAAAATCCCGGGGAGAACATTTAGTGAGCATGGTCGGCTGGAGGTGTGTATATGGGTGGCCGTACACAGCCATATCTCTCGGTAACAATGATTCTGGGATATGAATGCGTTTACTCTGAGAGCTGTACCATTGAGACCTGACAACTTTTTTTTTCTCCCTGCTTGACCAGAGGTGCTATGCTGCAACTCAAAATTAAAGTGACTGTTCCTTTTGTGGTAAAGAAGCTGAAAGGATTCTTTAAGCAGCACTTCTGACATTCACACATACTCAATATTGCTGTGCTATGGACTTTGAAGGATTTATTTCAACACTTAGTTTTTTCTGAGTATTTATCATTACATATATGGATTTCAACAGTAATATACATTCAAATGATGCAATCAGATTATATTTATAGGCCCTGGCCTAAAAATCTAAACTGCTAAGATTTTCAGAAGTCAAAAGACAGTGGGGGAAATGTATCAAAACTGGAGCAGACAAAATCTGGAGCAGCTGTGCATGGCAACCAATCAGATTCTCTCTTTCATTTTCAAATCTTAACTTAACAAATTGAAATGAGACGTGGATTGGTTGCCATGGGCAACTGCTCCAGATTGTGTCTGATTCAATTTTGATACATTTCCCCCACTGTCTTTTGACTTCTGAAAATCTTAGCAGTTTAGATTTTTAGGCCAGGGCCTATAAATATAATCTGATTGCATCATTTGAATGTATATTACTGTTGAAATCCATATCTGTAATTTATTTTGGCCCATGAAGGGCTCACTCTGCTCAGTCAGTCCTCAGATTTTCACTCCCCACTTTTGTTCTGAATTGCTCTGTCAGATGGTACCCCTATTTCAGAATTACCACTTGTCTACCTATTGGTTGCTGAATTAAGAATGAACTCTGGTTAAAAAAAAACAAACATTTTAAATATATTCCTCAATAGCCAGAAAGGAAAGAAGTCTACGTTGTGAGCACCAAATACTTTTACAAGCCAAAATATTGCCTTGTAAAAGTAGCAATGACTTCATCCCTGTGCTATACATAACCTGCGCAGAGCAGCGCTATGGGAGGGACCCAGCCGGTGCACCCACTGCAGGATGGGGGCGGAGACGTGACCAGTCACCCTGCACAATGAGAGAGAGCAGCAGTGACTGGTCTTTATTACAGGAAGCTCCTGCGCAAAGGATTACTGCACAGATCTGGAAGAAACACACAAAGCTCACCCAGATTTAAGTAAGAATACACAGGGTATTTAGATAGTACAGTATTTGCTTTTCTCGCTGTTCAGCTTTAACGGCTTGATTTTTCTCATTCATAGTCCTTAAAACCGGCAGGTAAGAGAGCACGTTGAAAAGCTGATATGGGAAGTAATGGTGTCACCTGCCTTGTGTATATCCTAGGCAATGCTGAACAGAGTTAGGAATCCATTGGCAGGGTAAAATAGTTCCCATCTATATATTTCAAACTTTTTTTTTAGCTGTTTTCTCCGAGTAGTTCATTATAATCCTCAGTAATCAGTAAGAGCTCTATTATAAAGTGATTGTATGTTGTTGATTACTGTACATTTGTGTACACGGGGCCCCGTAATTAAACCAGGTCATTTTAATGTACATTCCTGTGTGGTTGGTGTTAATTTCTCAGTATTGTGTGTGTATATGGTATCCCTTCTTACAGATACTTTCCATAGAAAACACACCAAGTCTCACATATTTTTCTCTGGAGTGATAGGCACTTGTGCCCGGGATTTCACATGTGTGTAATACTATTTTTAATGTGTGTTTTCTTTCACTTGTTTGTTCACTCTCTAAATTCTGTTCTTTTAGATTATTTTCTGATAGTTACATCAGTGAAAATCCTCAGAGATCATTAGAGGTAAGCTCGTTTCCTGGTAAATGACTGAAGATACGGTACTTTGTTTGCACTGTCAGGGTCCATTCTTCTCTTACTCATTGGTTGTGTTGTGTTCATTGAGGGGAATTTATCAAAACTGGAGCAGTTGCCCGTGGCAACCAATCAGCATCCACCTTTTATTTTCAATCCTTAACTGAACAATCTGAAGAGAGAAGCTGATTGGTTACCATGAGCAACTGCTCCAGATTCTTCTGCTCCAATTTTGTTAAATTCTTCCCATGTGTTTTAGACACTTTTTTGTTTGTGTTACGTACAGTACCATTCTTCATTGTGCTAGATGCTTTTGTTGGAAATGCAGCTACCAGGATTTGTTTTCGGGAAACACAAACGCTATATGTGAATGGAGGCTAACAGTTCTTAACCAAAGTCTTCTAGGGAAAATACAGGGCAGTCCACTTGGGTTTTAAAGCTTTATTTCCGCAGCATACAGTGAACGGGTAGATCAGCATTCATGAAATACAGTCCGTTCTTTGCATCAAATCACAAAACTTTATAATATTAGTCAGTATTTCCTGTACTCCAATGTGCTTCTCCCAAAAGAATGTCCTTTTCAGTAGCAGACGCAGCAACTCTTCAAGTCTTCAATCTCTACCAACTCTCCTAGCTGGGTAACAGTCTGAAAAACATAAGGCCAGGCTTCCTTTTAAACACTCACAGCCGCAGTCATGGACTACACCAGTGATTAACAAGCTGCACCCACAGACCCTGGACTAGGCAGCTTACCTAGCTGATGGGGTAATGGCCCACCCTTCTCTCCATTATACCAACCCCAGGGACCCAGAACACATTTTATAAATTACACAACTAAACCACACACTGGTTTTTTTTTTTTGAAGTGAACGGAGGGATGCAAAAAAGGCCTGGTCTTGCATACCTCCCATTTAAAACCAGGCCTTGCTGTCTGTCACAATACATGCTTCTAATCCGGTGACAGCCAAGGATTTCCCTTACTTTGGAGAGATTTCGTCTTACTTCCTGTTGTGGCCATTGAAAAGGCAGTGAAGAGAAATCTACCCAATGGGACCCAAATGGCAAAAAGAAACTCACAGGGGTTATGACTCTTCCTTACTCTAAAACAGTGGTTCTCAACCTGTGGGTCGGCACCCCCTCGGGGGTCGAATGATGATTTGCCAGGGGTCGCCTAGTGGCTCTCGGCCGCCGGGAGAGGAACACTTTCTCCCGGAAAGGTTGGGACCTTTCTCTGCTCTGTTTTTTGTTTTTTTTAAATCGGGGGCCGCCGTAAGTCAGAAAAAAAAAAACCCACCGTAGGAATGCATAGCTAGATTCCTATTGGCTATTTCACTTTGCAAAAGCCAATAGCAAACTAGCTAGTGCAATATGTATGTATTCAAGCAAAAAAAGATGTAAAACACACCTCTAGCTATGCATTCCATTTTCCCGGTCCACAGCTGCAGAGATCGGGAAATGTCTCAGTGCCTGTGATTGGCACTGCGCGCTGTCAGCTTCCTGGCGGGCTCGGAACGTGGAGCTGCGAACACGCCCGAGCCAATCCCTATCAGTGACAGTACTGCGGAGTATGTACCTCATATGTTATATAGCCACACACTTTAAATCCAATTCTTCTAGTTCCAGCTGCAGAGCCCGGTCCTGTCTTTGCATATAGCAGTGGGTCGCTGTGCAAGGTGAGAGTCCTCCTCAGCTCTCTCCTAGCGCAGCAGTGTCAGTTCTCCCGCCACGCCTCCAGATGTCACTGCAGCAGCCGCGTCATCCCTAAATTTTACTGTTTACTTGCAAGCCCCCCCATGTGATAGCAGTCAAAGTAAAGTAAAAAAAAAACAAAAAACAGTTTTTAAAATTAAAATGAAATAAAATAAATCTAATAATAATAAAAAAAAAATGTAAAAGTACCCCGCCCCCGCGAGCACGCGCGTCGCCACGTAAACACGCGTCGGGTGCGCCTACGCATGAAAACGACGAACGCGCTACACATGTTGGGTATCGCCGCGCACGCCGGAGTGAGAGCAATAATTCTAGGGCCAGTATTTTGGGGTATCTCTAAATTGATGACCTGTGGGGGCTTTTAAAGTGTCTTTTATTGACTTTTTGGGGTACTGCAGTTTTTCGCCGTTTCACGGTCGCACGCAATCTGTAAACTGGGCATGTTGGGTATCGTTTTACTCGTTGTAACCTCATCTTTTATATTTCATTAAAAAAATGGGTAATTTGTTGTGTTTTGGGGCATTTAATTAAATTTGTCACTAAATTTTGGGGTTTAATAAGGAGTTGCGCTAATATTGCGCAACATAAAAATTTTCAACTACCACCATTTTATTCTATAGGGTCTTGGCATTCAGAAAATATATAATGTTGGGGGGTTTTACGTCATTTTCAGGCCTAAAATGTGGAATATAACATGGGTGCAAAAAATGAAAAAAGGGCCTCAGTCATGAAGGGGTTAAAATGTATGTATAACAAAAAAGGATTTTTTTGTAGAGTAGAGAGATAAGAACTTCTGTCAAGTTATTATTCCTGTCTGTGTCCCCGTTAGTTAGGTTCATCCTCTCTATCTGTCCTAGTGACAAGAATATTAGAGTTGTCACCAGGGATGCACCCATATCATATTTTCAAGGCCGAAAATGAGTATGGATACTTTTCCTCATGATTCCTAATGATTTTAGGACAGTGGTGAAGTGCCAGGGCCTGGTCCCAGCTGCAAACGCTGCATCCCTGTAGTTCTGCCACTGACTCCAAGCTTTAGAGGGACTACAAATCTCAGCAATACAAGGTACAGCAATGCAAAATACCACCAGCTAGAGAGAACTATAGATTTCAACAATACATTATACAGCAGTGCAGAATAATACCACCAGCTGGAGAGGACTACAAATCACAGCAATGCAGAATACCACCGGCTAAAAGGACTGCAAATCTCAGCATTACATTATACAACAAGGCAGAATACAACCAGCTAGAGAGGACTACAAATCCCAGCAATACATTATACAGCAATGCAAAATATTACCAGCTAGAGAGGACTACAAATCCCAGCAATACATTATACAGCAATGCAGAATACCACCAACTATAGAGGACTACAAATCCCAGCAATACATTACACAGCAATGCAAAATATTGCCAGCTAGAGGGGACTACAAATCCCAGCAATACATTATGCAGCAGTGCAGAATACCACCAGCTAGAGAGGACTACAAATCACAGCAGTGCAGAATACCACCAGCTAGAGAGGACTACAAATCCCAGCAATACATTAGATAGCAATGCAGAACAGTATTAAGTTACATACTCTGTGTTGCTTACCAGGTCTGCACGTGGCGTCTGATCAGGGCTGCATGCGTGGCAGGGTCTCGGCAAGGCTGAGTGGGTGGCGGGATGAAGGAGCAGGGTAGATGTGCGGCCGGACCAGCACTATAAACAGCCGCTGCGAGGTCCCCGGCAAGCACAGGACCTTGCAGTAGCCCAAAGCTAATCAAAAATTTAAAGTACTTGTACTCGAGTATACAAAACACAAAAATTCCCCAGCCTCAACCTGCCAGCCAGCCTGCAACCAAACAAGTAGAGTACTCGAGTACTCGTGAAAATGGCCAGTATCAGTACCGATACTCATATCGATATTGGTTTGGAATGTTCAGATACCAAGTACCGTACTTGGTACAGGTACAGATACTTTTTCAGCTCCAAGACTAGACTAGAGAAAAATTCAAAGAGCATACGGGGCTCCTAGGATTTGTGCATCCATGTTTTAAAGTATTCCAATGCAACACATTGCTATGAACAATTATTTTTATAATGCTTATTAAATAAATTCAAACCAGTGTTGTAATGAATGATCAAACGCAAGCTTATGAGGTGGCCTACCTGTTGGAACACAGTAATAATATTATGATATATTGCACAATTAGTCTGAGCTGAGGTTGAAAGGCAGCCGTGTTATGCAGTAGTTATAGTAGTAGTAACAGTTATACCCAACTTACAAGCAGGTGAGTTGTAGGCTAGGCAAAAATGAAAGTGATTGAATGCTTTAGCACTATACCTGGAATCATTCATATGTGTTTATATCTGTAGTTTAGTTATGTATAGTGTTCTTTCTTCAAATGTATTAAAAACTCCTATTAGTTTCTGTGTATAGTACAGATCCTGTGGTACTTTTGGCCCCCTGCTGATATCGGTAAGGCTGACATCAGCACATTACCCCTCTGTGCACCTTGCCATACGCAAAGCATAGATTTGGTAAAGCTGTAGCCATGTGGCTGCGTTCATGTAGATGGATGATTACAACTTACATGTAGGACCAATGGGGCAATTTATCAAAACTGGCGCAGGCAGAATCTAGAGCAGTTGCCCATGGCAACCAATCAGCATCTCTCTTCAGTTTGCTCCGGTAAGATGTGGAACTGAGACAGAGAAGCTGATTGATTGCTGTGCAAATCTGCTCCAGATTTGATAAATTCCCCTCAGTGTCTTTAAAACACATTGATTCGGTTCTCCAACAAGCCATTCACATTTTTAAAATGTATTACATTTTGTGGCTGACATTGATGTATACCAATTTATAGGGGTCTGTTCATAAACGATTTGCAGGACCATTCACCCTGCAAATTTCTGTGTGAATAGAGGCGAAAATAAACGTTCCTAGAATATTTTCTTTTCAGGTCGAATGTAATGTAATACCTCATTATGGTCACTAGGTGTTGCTGAGGAGCATACAAAATAAGGAACTATTTCCTATACTCCTCTGCTTCTTGTAGTGGCCACAATGCAGTATTAGATTACAATGAATTCACCTGAAAAGAAAATATTCTTAGAACTCTATGTGCACAGAAGGAGCACACTCAGCAATTTGCAAGGTGAATGGCTCTGTGATTTGTTTCTAATTAGATCCCTATATGTTTAGTAACATTTATAATGTAACGGTACTAAAGATCAGTAGATCTAATTTTTCTCTTTGAATTGCAGGAGCTGACAGAGGCATTACAAGAGAGATCTGATGATGCAGACTGCTACTGTCAAAGAGCATATGCTCATATAGTTCTCCAGAATTACAATGGTAATGACTTGCTCTGCTTTGTTTTTCACACTGTTAGTTGGGCAGATTGTAACACTGTGTAGGTTACTTAAAGCTTGTTGACTTTGAGCATTTTGTTTGCTGCTGCTGAATTTTTCAGACAGAAAGCAAATGAGCCATGGAAGAATGGAAGAAAGCTCCTACAATTTATAATGATGCACACCCAGAGTCTGCTTCCCGTTTTCTGAGCAGTAGGCTTGTTTTGTGAACCTTTTATCTTCCATATCGGAAAATAGAATTTGTGATTTTTTTTTTTTTTTTTTTCTGTAAGGGAGATCATGATTGCAGTTGAATAGGTCAGAAAACGAGAGCGGAGTTTCACCAATGACTGTGCAGATTATTACTGAATTCCAAAGTTAACCCTCCTGCAAGCAGCACTGACTGGCAGGTTAACGTGTGAGTGAACTTTTAGTCCCTATCCTCCCTCCCTCCAAATTTGATACTTTCCTGTTCCCTCCACTGTGACACCTTTGCTGTTTTGTCTGCTTGTTGCTGCACAGCTAAAATCTTCACTGTCGCCTTGGACTCCTCCTGTATGTTAGTGGCGCAATCTCTGTTACAGGCTAGGTGCACCTTTCTGATCATGTTTCATATTACACCGATATTTAGAGTGTAACATGATCAGCTAACAGCCCTTCCTGAACCCCCTACTTATCTGAACTGCGGCGTTCCTCCCCTGCAGGCTTGTTTCCCATTTTTTTTTATTTTGGCACAACTGTGCCTGGCTCCACCCACTTTTCCAGGACCTGTGAATGGTCCCATTAGTATCGCAGCAAAGGTACTTGTCATTTCAATGGAATACACATGTGGTGACGTGTACTTGTAATGTATTGACCCTCCTCCTGTCCATGTTACTGCATGCCTGTACTTCAGTACGGACATGGATGGGAGGAATAGTTTGCAGGAGCCACAGCATTGCACCTGCAATCTACTGATCATGTTTGCACTGCTTTACTGGCTCCTATGCAAAAACAATTATAAATGCACATTTTTTCTTTTATGAGTAGGTCATACAGTGAAGATTTCAGTGGAGTAGAGATAGGTAATGTATAAGACTTGCAGGGACAGAAGAGAATGGGCATCGGAGCCCAATAAACGTAAATGCGCAGAGATTGTTGTTAGAAAAGGTCTTTTTTTTTGTATTGTTGCTGCTGATCCTTCTAGTACTTGCAAATTGGACCCGTATATTACTGATTTCAATGTCTTTTTCTAGTTTTTGAATAGGGTGGTGAAAGGTTATAACCTGCTTTGGGTTGTAATTGCAATCTGCATCCTTACTAGAGGTTTTGTTTCCATTCCTAATCCAGAAACAAAACCGGAAGTTAGTAGAAATCTCTTGCTAGTGCATAGAAATCACGTTTGTCAGATGTAACCGGAACAAATGGTCAGTTGGTATATTTGCGGTCTACTCCTGGTCTTGTGACAAAATATTAGATTTCTGCCAATCGTTGATGGGCTTTAGTTGAGAACATGAGAGCAAATCTTCCCTATGGGGAAAGACATCCCTGGCAGCCTGATCAAAGTTTTAACCCTTCTTCAATGAAATGATTTCCTGAGTAACTGTTCTTTATTATGTTGTATTGCCCATCCCACTGTCATGACCCAAACAGAGCCATGTTTAGTGGTTTTAATACATGGAAAAGCCTCTGACAGAAGAAATCAACACTGTAGAGATGTCTCCTCAACCCTGGGACATGCGAGAGAGACCTCTGCTGGCTGTTATTAGAGTTACAAGTTTTGGTTTTTCTACCTGGAATGTAAGATTATGTTCCACTGGTCCAAAGCTTCCTCCTCACCTTTCCCTTCATGTGTAGAGTAAAGAAAGTCAGACCTCACATCGTCACTGCAGCTGAAGAATGACAGTTTGTCCAGCCATCATTTTCATACAACTTACTATAGATGCAGAATAAACCGTTTTTCTAACAAGTTGTCCTGTTTGAGAATAACATTAAAGTATTTTTTTCTGTTTTGTATAGAGCACGGCAAAGTGTTTTACAAATCAAATAAAGGTTTTTGTTTCCTTGTTTGAGATGATCCCACAAAAAGGAGTGAACAAAATATAAAAACACAAGTACATTGTATATATCAGTGATCAATGTAGCAAGCTGTTAGGCCAAGGCTGGGCACACACCTTACAACCATCCCAAGACTTTTGTCTTGCGATGGTTGTACTTAAAAAAACGTAAGATCTGCCTATGTTGCATAGGCAGATCGTACTTGCGATGATCGCAAGCCACGCCCCCTGAGGGGGGGGGCTTCCGATGACCGCAATGCCGAACGGGCAGTGTGCGCTTGCGCACACCGGCCCGTCCGGCTTTTATCTTACAAACATGCTACACACCCGCCGAACATCGTACGATGCTCAGCGGGTTTGCAAACATGTTAGTAAGTTTAAAGGCGTGCGACCTTACAGTAGTAGAGGTCGCACGTCTTCCACACACCTTACGATAATCGTACGATCTCGGGATTTCCCGCGATTTTCGTACGATTATCGCAAGGTGTGTGGGGACCTTAAGCATGCAGAAAGCAATTTTCTGGCAAGTTTTGACCCACTTGTGATAACATTTTATGAAACCGATGAAGGAAATGTGCCACCAGCAGTTTGGTCATTGTACAGTTTTGATAGATAATGTATGCGGTGGGTGGCATTGAAGCGTTCAGTTGTTTTTTGCAGTTTGCTTTTGTTCAAAGTTGTTTAAATTGCCTGAAACTCACCATGTATAGGGCCAGCATTACAGGACAGACAGAAGAAAGATCCTGCCATGTGTGGCTACTTTAGTCTTATTGGGACATTGATTGTCAAAGGGGCAGCAAGTCCCAGCTGGTGAATGTGGGATAGGCTAGGTACAAACTGTAGGCACATGTTTACAAGGGCTTTGCTCATGTGTGCAGGGAGTCTGTGGTGCTTACTTTTTTTCTGTCCTTGGAGGGTTAACTTTCCAGGCTCTGACTGCGACACTATTGGTTGCATGGCTAGGCTCCCGCTGTGACACTATGCTTGCACAGCAAGGCAGTAAGAGATGCTGTGCCATATTTGAAATTGCACTCTCCCTTTTCTCTACAGCATCTGTGCAGAGACTTTGGCCCTACGGCTCCTGCATGAGTCTCCTCTCAGAGGCTCACGGCACATGTGTGTGTCATTTTCTGGTGCATGCATGGACTTTGTTGCCTTCCTGCCATCTTCTCACCTATGCACCATCCTCTAGGGACATTCTCCTGGGCTCCCTGCTGCTTTGCAGTGACCTAGACACAGATTAACAATCCCAGTGACCATGGGGGCCCTGGCAGCTTACGATTCTCTAACATTAAAGTGGGGATCTTGCACCATTTTCACTAAAGGACATGACACTTGCAGGGAACAATAGCCTGGTCTTTCAGAGTTGCAACACTTCTCAGCCTTCCTTTACTCCTTCAGGGGTTACAAGAATTCAGTCAATCACGGCAGTGGCTTACATCAGCCATCAGTGAGGAACCAGAAGCTCACAGAGAAGTGAATCTGATTCTTGCTTGGGCAGGATGTCATGTTCCAGCCCTGTCCACTGATTATATATATATATATATTTGTGCATTTTGACAATCCCACACAGACAGTACTGATCCATACTCTGAGTTTGGATTCAGTGACAATACATATACATGAGTCTCCTGGGATAGCCTGGGACACAAAGCGGTCTTGAGGTTGTAAAGTAGTACTCTGGGCAAACATATGATTAACCCTTGCAGTGGGGCTACCCCTGCACTGCAAGGGTTACTTGCTCGTTTGTGTCTGGCTGAAAATAAAAAAGTTACACCCACCCGATCCTCCGAGCTGTCAGCGTTACCTCCAGCCTCTCTCCTCCATTGCAGCGATTGTATGTCTCTCTGCGTCCTCACGTCCTATATTCAGTGTATTGGACATGATGACTCGAGGATCCTTAAACCGTGGCAGCGGAAGGGGAGAGACGCTGGAAGGAGCAGTCTAACAGCAAGCTGGCTTTGAGGATCGGCTCAGTATAACTTTTATTTTCAGCCCTAGACAAAAACTAGCATTTAACCCTTGCAGCGTTGGGGGGTGGCCACACTGCAAGGGTTAATAACATCTTTGCCTAAAGTTCTGCTTTAATGTACAGTACAATACCATGGTACTTGTTTTTTTTTTTGCATTTTGATATGTGTACACAGGAGTTTGGTCTATCGTAGCTGGCAATACCGCTTTTTTTGGGGGGTTTGTTTTGGAGTGTTCAGAGATGAACAGAATCCTGTTTCTACCTGGCACCATCCTGTGGCAGTTGAGGGAATTGCAGTCAATGAGAAATTCTTGTTTCTGCTAGGCTCCATCTAGTGGCGGTTGTTGAAACTTCAGCCAATAAGACTGCATATACAATACTCAAATACCTGGTTCTTCACGACAGGGTTTGTTCACCCCCAGTCCTAACTAACCGCAGGGTTCTCATATTCCACTGTAATGGCTCCTAGTTGTAAAGCTCTTTAGTGTTAAAGCACCTGAAAGCTTCTCTATGGATCACAGGAGTTGTGCTTTAGAATGGAATTGGAGAGACTAGGGCCACTGTAGCTGTTTGAAGAGAGGAGATTCCCAAAAAAAATTCCTGAAAGGGTCTGATGACCTACTCCCAAAATCTGCTGAAGGTAACAACACTTCAGTTACACGTTCTACTGACTGGGGGATAAAAGAACAGACAAAAAAGTAAGTGCTTTGGAGCAATGAAGCCAAGGTGGTGCCAAGTGCTCATGGAGAAGGGCCTGTAGAGTCTGACTCATTGTCATCAATACTGAACAGCAAGACAGAGAAAGGAGGCCAAAGCAGGTGTATAGCTGAGGGGTTTGTTTGGATGCCAGAGCTTTTGAATAGGGATTGTGGAACAGGCATATGTTGTGGATTAGGGCTCAGGATGTGAGGGTAATACAGTGCTGATGCATTACTGAAATGGGCACATATTAGGCCTTGGGGTCCAAGACTAGGTGTAATTCTGCCCTGCAGGGATTTAAGACTGAGTGTAACTACTTAAGGTTCCACAAACTGAAAAACACTAAACCATCTTTGAGGATTGTTATATATCGTAGAGGACTGTTGTATGTGGTTAACCTAAGGACTAGTCCTAGCAGACGCACGAGTGTCTCCTAATGCTATAGAACTAAAACAACCAGCATAACCTGGTAATGTATACCCTGTCTCTATACAAATCCCATAATAGAAAACTGGTGTCTCTCTTCAAAACTAGAACTCCCATGGTGGCCTACTGGTATATATCCCCTTTCTTTAGAACCATGATACTGTGCCCTATTTTGTGTGCACCAGCCGAGATGAATATTTCCTTTGTTCTCTTTTTTTCCTTTGGGCAGTGTCCTACTCTACAGCCGTGATGGGGTGGCTGCTTCTAAAGCATTTACTTGTAACCTCTCTGAGCATTGCACAGCGTTTCCCTGCTGTGTTCTCTAAACTGCAGCTCTTTACATTGAATATTGTCAAAAGTAAAAAATGCCATTGTGTAATCCGACTGAGATATATGCCGTGCTTGTGAAATAGAACTGCAGGTAATCATAAGAAAAACACTCTCTAATCCAGTTACATACTTTAACCCTTTTGCTGCCAGGCTCTGCACTCCAATTTTCACCTTAGGTGGCCAAACCATTTTGCTTTTTTTTTTTTCTTCACTTTCTCCTTTGTCGGAGGTTGTAAAGTACCCCCTCAAATCACACTTTTTCTGAATTCAAAGATGGTGCTACTGATATTGTAGGTCAGGTGATCTTCGTGCAAATGTATATCAAAACTTTTATTTTTGATGAATGTACACTAAAGTCATTATTGACTCACAAACACAACATAACTTAAACATTTCCTAGTAAATCCAAATGATAAAACTTTGAGTTAATAACAAGTCTATTGGTGAAAGTATATAGAACATATAATATAGAACTTTGGAGAAACACCAGTGTTCTTAACAGACCTGAGATGTTTCCTCTTTGTGATCAATGATACAGAGTCCTTACGTCTCCTTCTCCTCTGCAGCCCTGCACTTGCTTATGAACACAGAAGTGGTTAGTACTGAGCTCCTCTGTGTTCATTTACAACACTGAAGTAGGTATTAAACTCTGCAATCGTGTTTACACACCTACGGTATGAATGAATATGGACATGCTCTGTGCTTCCGTGTTCATTCAGAAAGTGAAGGAGACCAGCAAACATGATTGTCATGTTTACTACCTCCATTATCCTTTTAGATTTTGTGGATGATGGAGCTGAGTACTATGCATTTGCTCTGCCGTCCTAAATGGAAGAGCTACTGATGAGACTGGCATGCCAGTCTCAATGAGGGGGGAAATGGGTTGGGTTTTTTTTCGGGTGGGGGGGTGATGATGTGACAGCAGCAGCAGCAGCCAGCAGAGAGAGGGCACACGATGCTGGGATGAGAGCGGCACTGCAGGAGAGCACACAATTGTCCCTCCTGCTGTGCTCAGACAGTCGGATTGGAGGTGGTGACATAAATCGAAAAACAGAATGTCCTAGTATCTTCTCTCATCTGTGTTACTTTTTTTTTTTGGGTATAGGCCACAGAAGCGCATGAACTAAGGCTAGCTTATAGACAGCTAGGTTTATATATAAAGAGCTTGTATATGTCCATCTTGACCCTGACCTATTGAAACCTCCCGAGCATATCTTTGGTCACTGTAATTGAGCACAACATAAAAAAACTGGCAGAATTGGGAGTACGGAGGTGCAGTGCTAAAACTGACTTGTGCCATTCAGCTGCCTCTGTCTCTGGATCTACTGATTGCTTTGACATGCAGTTCCACTGAAGGTAACCTCTGTTTTTGAATGTCATCCTGTGCTCTTATTAAAGTGATATACAGCTTTGCTTTTACTTTTGTTGGTGAGGTTTACAAATGTTAAATGTGCCTTGCCCCTGCATAGGTCCACGTTCTATTGCAGATATTCATTGAGTGAAGCTTTCCAGGGCTGTGTTTGAATTTTCAATGCTTTGCTTTAATGCAGATGCTGTTTTGGATGCGAAGAGGTCCCTCGAGCTCCGGCCTAACAATGCAAACGCTTTCCTCCGGAAGGGGTATGTGTCAGTACCAGTTTTCAATTACATTTATTACCGTCTGCAAACCTCTGGCCATGCAGCGTTAAATTGGATATTCATCAGTGCTGCTCTAATATGGATGAAGTTGTCCTGTGAAAAGACTTGGAATACCAATGAGCTAATGAGATACCTTGACATGTATCACCTTTTACAGAGAGTACGGTACTTGAGTTCTGAACTACAGTAAACAGTTATAGTTGTCAAATTCTTTATGAAGAAGAGATTGTTTAATATTATGACCATCTGTGCTACTGTCATGTCTAACTAAATGCTATTTTCCTGTTCTACCCATCAGTCCCTAGCTACATACATTGTCAGCATCCACAGTCCTGAAAATGGATGTTCTGATTATGTTCTTTGCCAGTGGCAGCAAGGAGAAGAAAACATGAGGATCTGAAAATCATTGATATATTTAATGAGTGTATTTCATGTGAAGATCCCCCATCGTCCACACTTTGCCTAAATCAGACACATTTTTAAATTCAGCTTCACTCTTATTCTGGATTACTTTGTTACCATGGAAACTGCAATTTCCTATTTTTTTTTTCTGTGAGGCTTCTTATTTGCATGATGTCATTGCATTGAACTGAGCATGTAATTGACTACAATGTGCCCTTCCTGCTCTCCGTTTATTCTTGCAGCAATGCAGTGTGCAAACATATCGAGTTTTTAAAAGGAAATAGTTTTTTTTAAAACTAATAACAAAGCATTGATCATATTGTTCAGTCAAGGTCACAGATCAATTCATTTTTTCCTGATTTTCTGTTTTGTGGGCCTTTTTTTTAGGGTTCCGATTAACTGTTCATTAATATAAGAAAAGATTTTAATTTGACACTAAATAAATAATTATTTTTGTCCTTATCTGCCCAAACAAAGTAGTGAATTTAGAATGCCGCATAATAGGAGGCAAGGTTAAAGCATGGCAATAGCTGTTGTTAAAGAAGATCTCCAGGAAAACTTATTAAACCTTTTCAGTGGTGTCTAGGGACAAAAAAAACACACTCACCTGAAGGTCCGAGCCGGCCCGCTGTCACAGCGCTCCCTCCAGCCTGCTCTGCAGCAGCATTGTAATCTCCCTTGGCGTCCTCGCATCTATAAACAGAGGGGCATTTATCAAAATCTGGAGCAGCCGTGCATGGCAACCAATCAGCTTCTCTCTTTCATCTTCAAATCTTAACTGAACAAATTGAAGATAGATGCTGATAGGTGCTTCAGTTTCTGTCTGCTCCAGTTTTGGTAAGTTCCCCCCATTGTGTTTAGACGTGATGACGTGCGGGACCTTAGGCCGCTGTAGAGGAGGGGGGAGAGATGTTGGACGGACCGGTCTAAGAAGAAGCCAGCTTGAAGTGTCGGGCGAGTATAACTTTTTTTTGTTTTTTTGTTAACCTAGACACAACCGAGCACTTAAACCCTTGTAGTGCGGGGGGTAGCCCCACTACAAGGGTTAATAAAAATGTTTTCCTGGAGCTGGTGCTCAATTTTGAATTTGAAAAATAGACGCCAAAAGGACAGTAAACATGCTGGTACTGTGATTACATTTAAGTACAGACATGGTTATCTTATATTTGTAGCAAACTCGCAGCCCCCATTTCAGCAACCAAGTGGATATTGATTGTTTGCAGTTGTTAATATCTGACACAAGTTCCAATTAGCAGCAGATGTGGAATCACATTATGTGGAGTTTTTTTTTTAACCCATGCATGACCTAAGATCTAATCAAAAAGGTGCAGCCAGATAAAGAGAAATTATAAAAACATGATAGTATCACCATCCAAGAAGTGCTTTCTGGTCCTAACAACTAAAGGTGCCCATACACTGCACGATTCTCGTACGAGAATCGGGCGAAATCCCGCGATCGTACGAGAATCGAGCAGTGTGAACTAAGACGTGCGACCGTTTCTACTGTACGGCCGCACGTCTTTTGTCGAGCCAACATGCTCGAAAACCCGCCGAGAATCGTACGATTCTTGGCGGGTTTCTAGCCTGCTCGCCCGATAGCTGCGGAACGGGCCGGTGTGCGCACGCGCACACTGCCTGTTCTGCATTGCTGTCATCGGAAGCCCGCCCCTCAGCGGGGCGGGCTTTCGATGATCGCAAGTACGATCTGCCCGTCCAAGGTGGGCAGATCGTACGGGCTTTCAAGAAGCATACGACCATCGCAAGACAAAAGTCTTGCGATGGTCGTAAGGTGTAAGGGCACCTTAATAATGTGCATTTCTACACACCCTATACAAGTTGTAGGAGCTATGAAATCATCACTCTGAAATGTGTGACCCAGATTGTCCATGGGCTGTAAAATGACACATGGGCTCACGTGCAGCACAGATCTGCTTATTTGAACCTGCCTGTAGAGCTACTTATTGAAGACAGGAAGTTGTAGTTTTTATTTTGCCTTTATTCTTCATTGGCTTTATCAAATATTAAAATCCCTTATTTTTTTTTACAGCACAAGAGACTTTTAAACAAGGGCAGACATTAAACTGTAAGTACTCATCTAAATGACCTTTTCCCATAATTTGAGGTATTATTTACAACATATTAAATATCTTTCTCTATATAGGAGTGATATTTGCATAATTAGCAAGTAATATAACTTTCCTGACTGCTTTGGGGTTCCCGCCTCTTACAGGTCCTGGATTTTCACAGAAGGTTGCAAATATGCATTTTATTTGTTGGGTTTTTTTGGGACATATTTGTAATATAAAATAAGAACTGCAGGCTACCCCCGCACTGCATGGGCTAAGTGCTCATTTGTGTCTAGGTGCTAAAAAAAAAAAAAAGTTATACTCATGAGACCATTCTAGCCGTCACTGTCTGGAGCATCTTTCCCCCTCTGCTACAGTGGTGTAAGGATCCTGGTGTCATCACGCTATATACACTGACTGTGTATAGAAGCGAGGACACCAGGAGCATATCATCTGTGCAGCAGAGTAGTAGACACGCTTCATTGATCACCGAAGCAGGGAACCGGCTCCAATGGTTTGGTGAATATAACTTTTTTTTTTTAGCACCTAGACAGAAATGAGCACTTGCAGTGGGGCTAGCCCCACTGCAAGGGTTAAGAAGAATTTTTAACCAGAGTTCTTTAATTCCTTGTGGAGTTGGACTTCAGCCAGTCTTGTTGTTTGCTTGTAGTCTGTAGCAGGGAGAGATAGCTTTTAGTTTACTAAAAGGGAATTTGAAAGTTGCACAAAAATCCCCTTTAAGACCAGATTTACACTTTCCTGTTGCGGTAACATGCACATTATTGTGCCACGCAGAAATTAACGTAACATGCATTGCGGAGCCATTCATTTTCTTTCACAAATTTGTATTAGTTTTAAAAAACAAACTATGAACAAAAGCAGATAGAAGATCATTAAGCTGACATGACAGCCAAAAGGGGCCAGTAAGACCTTAGTAGTCCAAAACATCAGAGTATGGATCATCACAGTAACAGTCAAAGTAAGTTGATGGTCAGCATTAAGAAGAGGTAGCCATGGTATCCCATTGGGACCCCTATTTTTCTGTCAATGGCTACCACGGTCTAATGGACAACCTACTGTAGTGGTCTCGGGAAATATTCACAAACTTTCAAAAAAATGGATGGAGAAAAGGAGGAACCCATCCTCTGCGAGGTAAACCCTGAGAACTCAAGTCAGGAATGACCCAATTAATGGGTACTAAAATTAGGAAGGAAGGGGGAGAGTTTAAAGGGCAGAGAAAATGGTAAAAAGGGCAGAAGAAAGGAAAAGAGAGAGAAAAGCAGAAAAAGATCAAAGTGCAGGCAAGAAGAACCCAAAGAAAAGAAGAGTTGGGAAGGAAGACGAAAGCCAGGGAAGAGCGGTTGAGGAGGGGTTTGCTCATGCGATCGAGAAAGTCAATGCAAGAAGACACTATTGCATCGTCAAAACAATGCGGAGTCGCGTACAAGATGCAAAGTCTCTAAATGTTCAAGCGGTTTATGTTCAGTGGCACCCCAGTTCACTAAGGTAGCGCACAACCACCCAACGTAGTGAATTACTGTGCATTGTGTTAGGGAAAAGGGGCCTTATGTAATTTTAAACATGTTGGGGTGCATTGGCAGTCCATTAATTTTAAATGGGCTTCCTTAAAGGAGAATTATGAGGCGAGTGAAAATCACTCAGCCTCCTACTTCTAGCTGACCTGTGACAATGAAAGTGTCACACGTCGGCTCAATAGATTGGGAAGTGAGCGAACACATAGTGTCACTCGCTCACTTCTCGATCTATCCCTGCAGAGAGCCGTGAATGTAACTCACGGCTCCCTGCAGGGATTTCCCCCCCTCCCCGATCCTCCAGCGCTGACTGGCGGAACGGACGGGGGAGGGGGCGGGCACAGCTGGCTCTGCCTCTAGATAGGCAGAGCCAGCTGTCAATCCCGCAGCTGGGTGGATCTTGACAGTAATGTCGGGATCCGTCCCGGCTGCGGCGTCTCCAGTATACCGCGAGCTGTAGCTTGTGGTATACTGAGCTTAGGGTGACGGGAGGACACTAGTTTGTGTCCTCCCATTACCCTTAGGAGAACTTTGGGGAAAAGCCCTGACCCCATAGTTCTCCTTTAATGCAACGAACGTTAACACATTACATAACACATGCTATTATACCACACATAGGTAAATAAAAACCTGAAAAAAAAGAAAACTAATGCAGCCACCACAGCTATGAAGTGGTAAGCTACAATATATTACATTTTTGTTGTTGGATTTAGGTATACTTTGTCATCGGTTCTCAACTCGTGGGTCGCGACACCTTCTGCAGTGGGTCGCGGTGTCATTTCTTCATAGAGCAGCCCATCTGCAGTAGAGCGAAATAGAGAGGGGAATTTGTAGTTCAGCCTGTGTGAACTCCATAATGTAAAACTGTCCCCTCTCTCCCTGCCTCCCCCGTGCTCTCCGATAAAGCGATATGGCCCGGGAGAGAGGGGACTATTTTCTCACTTTCGGCCGGCGCATTAATATCAGGAGCTGCGGCTACCGACAATTAAGTTAAAGTTCCGGCCCGGCCTGCACTGGAGAGTACAGCAGATATCCATCCGCCGCTGTATCTGCTGTACTCTCCAGTGCAGATAGTTCAGTCTGACTGGAATCGGAGAAATGTAGGCAGGCAAGGAGATGTGCACTGTGGCAGGACAGGGGACACTGATGGATATTATGTATTCCAAGCCCACATAATGTCCATCAGTATACCTTGTCATATTGTCGCCTAACGCTTCTGCACTGACAGGGGACATCATGACAGGGGTCACTGATGCACATTATGTACACCACCAACCGCCATAGTTTTCGTGGTCCCCTGCTCCTTTTGGGGGACTCGGGACCATGGCAGTTCATTTAGAATAGGGAGCAGGAGCAGGCCGGTTCTGATCTGCTGTACTGACAGTGTTTCCTGTCTCAGCAGTCACAAGCTGGGCTGCACGGGAGATGGAGCACAATGCTGTGCTTGATCACCTGTGTTGGAGTGCAGGGGAGACATTAGCGCTCTTTAGACCCCAGATGTTTCCATAAAGAGAACCTTTCACCTCAATACAATATCACATAGGAGCTAGTTAGCTCCTATGTAATAGTAATAAAGTTAAGGGGAAAAAAACTAGTCATAAAAAATAATAAAATAAATATTTAAAAACTAAAACCAACTCTACCATTTGCATGAGAATAAACATGCGTATGTGGGGCATTCATGTGTACGCCCCAAACATGTTGGCTATCACCGTGAACGTTGGAGTGAGAGCAATAATTCTCGGGCCATAATTCATGGTTAACGCTAAACTGATGATCTGTACAGGCTTTTAAAACGTCACCTATGGACAATGTTGTGAAGCATAGTTTTACGCCATTGCTGAGGTGCATGCAATTTTAACA
This sequence comes from Nanorana parkeri, assembly GCF_000935625.1. NCBI lineage: Eukaryota > Metazoa > Chordata > Amphibia > Anura > Dicroglossidae > Nanorana > Nanorana parkeri. Next base: position 1,007,714 of record NW_017306725.1, read on the forward strand.
CTTGATATATTTGGTATCTATTTACTCGATGTAACTGCATTTTTAATATTTCACCAAAAATGTGACCATGTGTCACATTGTTATGCATGATAAAGGGACTACATGTGGTTCCTGTCAGTCATTATGGTGTCACCCCCTCTGATGGTATCACTGGGTGTGGGCCACACATCCCTTGTGACGCCACTGCCTGCAATACTGCCCCTACCCCCTACTAAAGCTCCAAACCCCCACAATACAATTCCATAGCCCCAATAAAATTTTAGTCCCTGACAATACCACCCTTACCCCCCCTAGAGGTCCCAATCCAAGTTGGGCTACAACTTTAGTCCATTGGACAAGTATTTTTTTTTTTTTTTTACATTTCCAAACCCCTGAATGTTATATATACTAGGTTTATGCGTTTACTGCTCATTAGCTTGATATTCCAAGTTTATGTAATTGCAGTTTTATGACTCAATGCTTTGGGGCTGGCGTACACTTATATTCAGGGCTGGTTTTTACTTCTAGTCTGCTGTCACTGGAGACTACCAATTACATTCAAGAATATCGGAGAATATACCATCATTTGGAGGAGTAGATCAAATTGTAGATCAAATGTTACTGTTTAAAATGTGCATATACTGTATACGTTGCTGAATACTGCACAAGTTGGTTTTGTGTAATAAATGAAAATGTTTCAGAAATGAAATAATTTTTGTATCACGACTTAATGACCTAGGAAAAATGTGGGTCCCGAGGTTACACAGGTTGAGAACCACTGCTTTAAGTGCACCTGTTTCTTTGCTCTGCATGGGGAAAGCCCAAAGCCCCTAAAGCAGGGGTAGCCAAACGCCAGCCCTCCAGGAGTGGTGGAACTACAAATCCCATGAGGCATTGCAAGATTCTCACAGCCACAGACATGACTCCTGGAGAGATGCATCATGGGATTTGTAGTTTCACCACAGCTGGAGGGCCGGAGTTTGGCTACCCCTGCCCTAAAGTATACTTTTCAGCAACATTGTTTAGAAATAAGAGGTGTATTTTAAAAATTTTAACTATTTTACCTTTGTATTTGTTTTGAAAATTTGGGACTTATTACGTTGAAGAACTTTTTATAACTAAAAGATGTGGGGGACACGTCCATAAAAAACTATTCGAAGAACACAGGACATGCCTTATCCTTCTCTCCAACTGCAGCTTTCTCTCCCGCACTTGTCAAATGATAACTGGGAGTTGCTGTGTAAATACAGTAACTGCCGGTGTCAAAAAACAGACCGTCTGACACTGTGTTAAAAAACAGGTAGAGAGATTCAAATAACATTGTAATTTCTATTTACCCTGCTTCATTTATTTGTAAATCAAAGGGATGAGCTTTCAACTACATATAATATCAACTTTTTTTTTTCCTGTGTGTTAATTTGTGTTTTTTTTAAATCGATTTGTTATATTTTTTGTCTATGGATTGCATAAAATAATTTTTGCAAGATAGTATTACCAAAAGAAAGTCTAGTTTGTCTAAAAAAAACAAAACAACCAGCGTGCCTTCCGGCCTCCTCTGGGGTGGGGTTCCCCTTTTTAAAGTCTATACTAGCCCTCTATCTCGGATCTCAGGGATGTCTTTTAAAATATATACCTTTTTATAGGTTTTAGACAAGGGTGCCTTGAGATTTTGTATACTTTCAAAAGGTGCCATGGCTGAAACGCTTGTTATAGCATTATAAATTCCCTGACGTGCAATAAGAGATAAGGAGTAAAAAAACAGAGAGAACATTTTTGTGTAATAAACTTGATTTTGGGCTCAATACTTTATAAAGAAAAAAAATCACTGTATGCAAGGACCGTCTTACAAGATGTATGAGTACTAATGTGCACATCAAGCATATTGCTGCTGAAAGCAAGACAAACTTAGAGAAAGATGAATGACCTGCATTTTCCAAAAGCAAATCTAAAATCTCCTGATTTCATTGTTTCGTACAAGTGTTTACAGTTGGCTTTGATTTTTTCCGAATACAGTTATTTATGGACCTACTTTATATAACCCTCTGTTTTCTATCTGTTCTGTTGGATTTTTTCTTTCCTAATAAGGAGTGTATTTGGCTCAAATTTAAAGTAATTGCTGTTTTGTGTTGTGCTTGAAAAACATTTTTTGAAGGTACTGTAGTTTCAAAATGAAATAAAACATTTTCTGTATGTGTGTAGGAGCTGCAGTAACTGCAAAATGAGAACATGCTAATGAAGATTTCCGAGAGTGCTTATAAGGCTTTAAATGACCTTTTGAATGTTTTGTAAGCTCAGATTATTAGGTGAAGAAGAGACATTGACCTCGCTACATAAAGCTATATACTAAGTAAATAGCTTGTCCTCCGTTTTGCAGCCGTACGGCATATTCTGAGTTTTGAAACCTCAAATACTATGTAACTATGTAACTATATAATTTGTTCCCATCTATAGTCTGATCTACACCCATCAGCCATAACATTATGACCACTGCGAGGTGAAGTGAATAACACTGATTATCTAATTACAAAGGCACCTAGAAGTGGGTGGGATATATTGGGCAGCAAGTAAGCATGTTGTCGCTGAAGTTGATGTGTTGGAATCAGAAAAAATGGGCAAGCATAAAGATTTAGAAAATTGTAAAATCTGCGCTTGTGGGTAGGTACAGTATAAAAGCTGCTGCGCTCTGAACCCTGGGGTCACAATTGATAAAGTGCTAAATGTGCAGCGCTAAAAGGTGATAATTAAGTAAAAGTCTTTAATATCAAAACAAGTAATGTAATTATAAGGTGTAATAGTGCAAAAGATCAACTAAAACAGCAGTGTTCAGACAATAGTGGTGGTGCTATTAAGTAGCTATTAAATGGCCTCAGTGTGAACAATTCACTCTTTTATCACCCTGCTGGTGATCATTTCAAACAGTGTATAGAGATCAAATACTGTAAATCGCTGTTTGCCAGCCAAAACAATAGAATTTTTAAAACAGTCCCAAGTGGTGATCCATTTAACATAAAAGCAAGTGTAATATTAGTGATATAGTTCAAAGTGAGTCCAAAAAAAACTTCAAATGAATGTTTCAAGATGTTGGATAAATTCTTCCCACACCACTGTGCTTCAAGTGTCCAAAAAATGCCCCCTATGGGGTGCGCACTCACCCCACTCCTGAGGTGATAGGATGCACTATGGGAAGAAGGCAAGCTGGCAGAGGCAGTGTAATGCTTTGGGCGATGTTCTGCAGGGGAGCCTTGGGCCCTGCCATTCATGTGGATGTTGACACACACCATTTATCTAAGCTTTGTTGATGACCAAGAAACGGTGATCTCTGATGGCAGTGGCCTTTCAGCAGGATAATGCACCCTGCCACACAGCAAAAATGGTTCAAGAATGATTTAAGCAACACAACAATGAGTTTGAGGTGTTGACTTGGCTTCCATATTCTCCAGATCTCAATCCAATCGAGCATGTGTGGGATGTGTTGGAGAAACAAGTTTGATCCATGTAGGCCCCACCTTACAAATTACAGAACTTTAAGGATCGGCTACTGATGGCTTTGAACGAGATACCACAGCAAATCTTCAGAGGTCAAGCGGAATCCATGCCTTGATGGGTCAGGGTTGTTTTGGCGGCAAATGGGGACCTACTCAATATTAGGCGGGTGGTCATAATGTTATGGCTGATTGGTGTATGCAAACACTTATGACATCCACAAAGTGGGACATATTTCAGCATGGCTAAATAACTTGTAAAACAACTATGCTAAAACTCAGTCCCCGTGGGGATTTTTGATGACCCCTTTCTATTCTTTTCTGCACTAGCATCCATCTCCCACTGTCACTAACGTAGTATACCTATTGGCCGAAACGAAGGAGGCTCAGTTGCACCATGGAGAGAGGGAGTGGGGTTTGATCTCCCAGGATGGATTTTCCCAACCAATCACTAACTATTATATTTTCCTAATACAAGTCAATGCTTAAAATATAGCCACCTATCCCCTGCTTTATGGACGGAAAGTATTCACCTGCACTTTTGTTTTGCCCTGTTGGGATCCAGTTTGTATACACAGCAGTAATTACCTCTTGGCTTCATCTGTCATACATGTCACTGCCAGTCAGGTTTTCCTTAATACTTTTCTCGAGCAATATGGGAATTTGAATAGGAGGACTTAAAGGTGAACTCCGGGATAATCAAATATTGTCTGAATGCAAGAGGCATGTGTATTCTTACTTGAATCTTGGTGAGCTTTGTGTATTTCTTCTAGTAATCCAGTCTGAATCTTTATCTCTGTGTGGGAGATTCCTGTAATACAGAGCGCTCACTGCTGTCTCTCCTTGTGCTGGGTAACTGGTCTTGTCTCTCTCCCGTCCCCACCCCCGTCATTTTCTTCAGTCAGCCTGTAGTCGGTAGACCTTTTGGTCTTTTTTTTTTTTTACTGCAGAGTGATAGCGCAGTGCTGCTGGAAAGGTGATACCTGGGTTTGTAAAGGCATTTTGTGCACACGCTATGTAGTGGATTTATTTCCTTTGTGGCTATCGAGGAATATATTTAAATAAGAAATGGTGTGCCTGTAGTTCAGCATTAAAGGAGAATTATGACCTAAGGGCAAATAAGTACTTCTTGCCTTTACTCTAATAGCATTCTTCTTCTTTTCCAAAGTCGCAGCACATCCCAGACAAATTAATCAAAAGTCACAGAAAACAGCCACCTGCAGCCATGCTCCAAGCTCCTCTCCTCTTAGGGGGCGTTAACAGGGAATGCAGCCCCGCCCTCAGCTTTTTTTTCTTTTAACTCTATCTACCGTGGCCACGCTTTCTCTAGTCAAGCACACTGTGTACGGCTGGAGTGTGCACGCTGACATGTGGGAGCAGGAGGCAGAGTCTCAACTGAGAAGCAGCAAGCTGACTCGGCCTCCCTTCACTTTCCCTCTCTCTTACCAGTATTTCCCTCTCTCTTCACCGATCTTCTCCTGCTCTGTCTCAGTAATCAGATGCTTGCAGCACTTGTAGGAAAACCTTTTCCACGTAAATCTTAGTTCCCACTGACCGTTCAGCTATTACCATAACCCCGCCCATTCCTTACAGCTGCTTAGTATTTACATAGCCCCGCCCCCTCTCTGCAAGCTCGGGTGTTCTATGAGAAAGAGACGAATGTCTCCTCTGACATTGTGTGCTCTGATCGGTCAGCTTCCCCTCCCCCCACTGACTTGCCTCCCCCTCACATGTCACTGCTCTCAGTGTTGTGTTGCTGCGATCTGATATTTACTGTCGCATCCCCATCCTCAATCCTCATCCCCATCCGCGCTCCTCATCCCTGCTCCTCGTCCCCATCCGCACTCCTCATCCCCATCCGCGCTCCTCATCCCCATCCGCGCTCCTCATCCCCATCCGCGCTCCTCATCCCCATCCGCGCTCCCCATCCATGGGGCTGAGGAGTGCGGATGGGGCTGTGACAGGAAATATCAGATCGCAGCAACACAACACTGAGAGCGGTGACATGTGACAGGGGGAAGGGGAGGAGCTGAACGATCAGAGCACACAATGCGAGAGGAGACGACATTCGTTTCTTTCTCATAGAACACCGGAGCTTGCAGAGAGTGGGCGGGGCTATGTAAATACTAAACGGCTGTATGGAAGTGGCGGATTTATGGTAATAGCTGAACGGTCAGGGAGAACTACGGGGAACAGGTTTCCATACAACTGCTGCACATTTTCAAGACGGCCTTCCATGCACGTGCTGCCATTTGCTGGCACAGACAACGGGGACGGAGGTAGGAAGAGAGCTGCTGCGCATGCCCATGTATTCGTGGACGCGCGGAGCAGTGCACGTGGAGCAGTTCTCAAGGAACGCCGTCAGTCACAGTGAGAACGAGCAGTTGGGAGGATCCCAACAGTATTGTCGGGATCTCTCCCCACTGCGGTGCTTAGCCCCGCCCACCATCTTAAAGTAACGATTGTATGTTTAGGGTGCATTTTGGATTATAGGAGTAAATTGCAAAATGTACTCCTATAGCCCATGGAATCCAAAAGTAAGGAAAAGCTTGGACCCCATAGTTCTCTAATCTGTTAAGGACAATACAGACAGAGTCAGATGCGTCCTAGTGTGGTTTTGTTGCTGTGGTTATGTTCAAATGTAACTGTAATTTTCAGACTGCATGCTAACGGTAAAAAAAAATTTTTTTCCATCCCTTCTAGCATCTGAGTCAACATTTTCAACATGGATAAAGAGATGTGAAGACAATTTAAATGGTGAGTTTATCTTACCTTGCAACAGCTATAATAATCATAATGAAATGAGCATTCAGATCTAATTCAGTCTTTTTAGTGATAACCATTCCTTTGTGTTTAATACAAATACATGAAAGGGCGCCCTGTTTTCAGTTCCTAAAATATGTAAAATGGACAGATAGTGGGAAGCATTTTCCTTTCTGCATAAAACCAATCCAATATACTGGAGATGAGGAGCAACCTCCCCAATGTGGACACACACAGCAATTAAAATATGCAAAGGGTTTAACCCTTAATCCAAAACTAAAAAAGTGCTGACTTAAGATGGCTTCCATGTCAGTGCAAACAGAAGATATGCTGGCCACACACCAGATTCCACCAGATAGTTTATTGAAGCGTGTACCACATCACTAGTGTCCCCCCTAAGGTCCACCCCACACGTTCATATTGGAGTGAGGATGTGCTCCCAGCAGCAAGGACCCGGCTTATTCCTTTCCTGAGCTGTGGAGTAGCAGTGCTTCTTTTGTCTCTTCTCCTTGCACGTTTGTACCTTACTCCTCTTGACAAAGTGCAAAGTTACTATTGAAATGAATGGACATTGCATCAAATGGACATGTGCAGGAGGAGCTGGACTCAATAGTGAAGATCTGGAAAGGAACTGTGCAGTACGGATTTCTCGGTGGAGTGTATATAAGTGTTGTTACGCTCTAAGTAACTTAGTATGTTGATTTTCCTGTTTTTATTAAAACCTTGTTAAATTTCACCCCCTTTTTTTTCTTTCAGTATCCTCATCAGCTGAATTGGTAAGAATTACATTTTTGTTCCTTCTTTTGCAAGCTGTTTACTCAACGTTTTAAAGGTTTATGTTGTATGGTAAGAACCAAACTTGCTGAAGAATGGGTAGGATGCAATTTTTCCTGTCACTGCCCCCCTTAGTAGTTTAGCAGCTGAGATTGTGGGGACCCTCCAGAACAGCTTTTCTTTCTACCACCTCATAACCCACAGTAGGACATAGTGAATTTTTTCATACTAATGGGAAACTCATGGGTGGAAAATAATTACTGTGCTTGAACTAGATGAATGGCATTTATGGCAGTATGAAACAATAGTTGATCTTGTCATCAGTATTACTAGGATATCAGCTGCTTTGTTTGTTAAAACCGTGAAGTCAACCTGTAGTGTTGGACAGATTTTTTTTTTTTTTTTTTCCCCACATGCTTTCTGTGTTTTTGTAGGTTTGAAAGTTTCTCATTAATAGTGCATTTGTATCATGCCTTAAAAATTCTGGTATATAATGGTGGCCACATGTAGGAAATTTAAATACAAAATGCATGGCATGTTCTACTTTATACAGCCGCAAGCAATGATTGCACCGCAACCTGCTTCATACTTGTTTTTGTTGTGTCCAGTGTTTAAAGTGTTTGAATACTGTATATTAATCCTGTATTTTTGGAGGTGAGTATTCATCACAGTGACAACTTGTACTTACGTGCTCCTATAAACATGGTCATGATCAAGTCTACGGGCACATTCAGGTGGCGTTAAGCACCTTCAACATACATGTCAGAATTCACATATTCACCAGACTCGGGATGGTTAAAGTGGAACTCAGAAGAAATTATTTGTGAACACGGCATAAGTGAAAAAAAAGTTACCTCTTGACGAATTACCTTGTTCCCTGGATCCCTGTTTACTGTAAAACACTATCTTCTTCTTATTCCAGATACTATACACAACACTCTTCCTACGGCATTGCCATTGACAGTTCTGGCTAGAGTACAGTGTGGAGATCGAAACGTTCACTTTCTCCTTACTCTGGGCAATACAAGGCATTCTGTTAATGGACAAGTGGAGAATCTGTTGTCTACCCGACCCTCCCTGACACTTTGAAGAATATTCGCTTTTTTGCGAATGGATGAGAAAGGATGAAGGGGATAGTGAACAACTCGATCGCCGCACTGTTCTGTAGCCGGAACTGTCAATCGCAGTGTTGGAAGAAGAGTGTTGACAGCAGTGTCTGGCATCAAAGAAGCTGTTTTTACACTAAACAGCAGGGATCTAGAAATAGGGTCATCGTCATTACAGCTAAGACCCCATTCACACTGAGCGACATGCAAATCGCGCGACTTTGAGCGACTTTGAGCGACGTTGAGCGACGTCTTCCTATTGGGCTGTATGCAATCAGGAGCAATATCGCTCAAAATCGCTCTAAAAAAGGGTCATGTAGAAGCGACAAGCTACCAGCGACGAGCTACAAGCGATATTGAGCGATATTGAGCGACGAGATGTGAACAGCTACATTGAATTGTATTGGTGAAGCTACATAGAGCGATATAGTGCGGAAATATGAGCGATATCGCTACAAAAATCGCGCGATAAATCGCTCAATGTGAACGGGGCCTAACTTCTTTCACCTGTGCCGTACTCAAATTGTTTTTATTCTTGCAGTTCCATTTTAAGGTGAGCTGTGTTTACATATGAATGATAACACTTTTCTTCAAAGATCCAAACAAAAGGCACCATAAACCATTGTGCCTGAAAGCTTTGGGCACTTATCCTGTATGTCTTGCTACCTGTCTAATAGTTCTGCAAAAGAACATTTCTAAGGCAGATATAACCAGTTGTGACTATGGAAGTATTCTATACACCAAAGAAAACTTTATTAAAATACGTTGGGCCTGTGTAGTGCGCCCTGCTCCTCCTCCTTCCGCACTGCCCATTCCCGGCTGTTATTGTTGACAGCCTGGAATTTGTTTTCTATCTTTCTGCTCCTGTGTAAATTGACACTCTCAGAACAATGTCTGCAGTGTCAATGAGAGTTAAGATTTGATAGTGTTATTATTTGAACTACTCTGACCTTTGATCTGCAAATGATGTCAGTTAAACCAACCTTGCAAATTAAAAAAACAAACCCTATTTGACCCCTTCCTTTTTTCCCCTCCTTAGCTACTGCATCTATTGAGAGTGCATTTCACCAGAGATTTGATGACTGATAAGCACACGGTTGTTTGCAGATTAATTGATGCAGTACACTCTGCTATAAATCTAGAGGATCAACCTCTTGTATCTGGTAACGGGTCTTTTTTTAGTGCTAACAAACAGACCTTTCCAACATCCTCTGTTCTGGAACAGTAGCTTCCTTTACAATTGTGGCTTCCTTTTAATAATTTGCATTAGTGTTTTTTCTTTCCATAAGGAATTTCTTGACAAATGGTCCCTACTCTTTGTGGACATTCCGGTTCTTCACCAAAATGAGCACTTCATTAATTTAGTTCAGGGGTGTGGAATTTTTTTTAAAAAATCTACTGGTCCATAGGCTAAAGCGAGGGCCGAATCTACTTGTCCTTCATTAAAATCTACTTGTCCCAATACAAAAAAATAGTTTTAATCAAAACTAGGGATGCACCAATACCGGTTTTTCGTTATCGAGTACAAGTACCAATATTTTGCTTTCGGTACTCGCCGAATACCAATACCTGTGCATCTGCTGGCATGGAGCAGGCTTCCTGGGTAATCAGGAAGCCGGGCAGCGGTTAATGACATTCCACCCGACTTCCTGATTGCCAAGGAAGCTGGCTCCATGTTGTTTGGCCTGTTTGATTGTGATTGGCCAGGAAACTGGCTTCCCAGCCAATCAGGAAGCCGGGTGGCGAGTAATGACCTGATTGACCGGGAAGCAGTCTCGATGCTGATTGGCCAATCAGCAAGGAGCCGGCTTCCCGGCCAATCGGGAAACTAGGAGGTCATTACTTGCCGCACGGCTTCCTGATTGCACGGCAAGCTGGCTCCATGTTTCCCTACGGCACTGCCGGTCAGAGGAAATTTTCCTCTGGCTGTAAGTTCCAGTATCAGGGAAGGTATCAGAGCATTCAGGTGAGTACAAGTACTCGCCCAAATACTCGGTATCGGCACTGATACTAGTATCGGAGCATCCCTAATCAAAGCGTATTTAACTGTGCTAAATAGCGCTTCTCACTGGTCAGCACGGTCAACTGACCACGCTGACCAATGAGTGCTTGCAATTTGAGAGCGAAATTCAAAAGGCATAGGGCAGGACTGGGCTGGACAGCAGTACGGGGTACAGACAGTACACCCGTACTTGCAGGGGGGGAACTGTACGCTGAAAGGTAAGTATAGCTGGGATGGGCCAGATTTCATCGGGTAATCCCATTTTCCCATATTACCTGGGAAAGTAAACTTACCCTTTAATGCACATTGTGTGTGTGTGAGAGTTCTGCTGCCTGGCTACCACAATGGAATGGCGGCAGCACTCAACGCACATGCACAATTTCCTATGCGTGCCTTTATTTGCATGCAGATGGCGGGGGCAGCGGGGTTGGTTTTCATGTTGGTTTTCATGTGATTTCCGCGCCACGCTTTTCAGAGCAGATGAGGAATGGAAGTTCTTCGTCTGCTCTACAGGCTCTATTACTGAGCTGTTGTGCCTTGGTCTTGGGCCCCCCAGAAAAGCACGGGGACCCGAAAACCGCGGTGGGGGGTGCGGGCGGACACGATCCCCGCTGCTCGTTTGATACAAGTGATCTGATCAGTACATTTAGCTCTGCTTGTCCGAAGGAGGGCTAAATGTACAAAAAAACGACTCGCCCAGCGCCCGAAACTGCATGTCCTGGGTGTCGGGTGATAGGAATTCCACACCCCTGTTGATGGGGCCTTTACCTTTTAGAGACTTCACTGATCTTCAGTTGAATATAAATCCCATAAGAAATGAAAAGTATGTGTGTCATGTCGTGTCTTTCAGCAACAGAACAAGGCCAGGCACCATATATATATTTTTGTAATTAAAAGACAAAAAAACACTTGTGTATACCCATAGTTATAACAAAAATAATTTTCCTGAAGTACTCGCCGATGCCAATTAACTTTTTTTTTTGTGTCATGTGATTTTCTAAGACAATACAGACTAATGATTTTAGGACAGTGGTAAAGTGCCAGGACCCAGTCAAAGCTGCACACTCTGCGTCCCCTGGTTGTTTCTGCCACTGACTCCAAGCTGTAGAGGGATTACAAATCTCAGCAATACATTATACAGCAATGCAGAATACCACCAGCTATAGAGGACTACAAATCTCAGCAATACATTATACAGCAATGCAGAATACCACCAGCTATAGAGGGATTACAAATCTCAGCAATACATTATACAGCAATGCAGAATAATACCACCAGCTATAGAGGACTACAAATCTCAGCAATACATTATAGAGCAAGGCAGAATAGTATATGAATTTGCTACATATTCTGTGCTGCCGCTCTGCTCCAGGCTGCCAGCCTGATATTGAGGTGCAGAGGCAGATGTGGAGGACCTCAGTAAGGGCAGATGCGGAGTGCCTAGTACTTGTGAAAATGCCCAGTATCACTACTGATACCGGTATTAGTATCGGTGCATCCCTAAAATCCACCCATATTTTTTGCATAAAGAGAAGATGTCTATTAATTTAACTTGATTTTTAGCTCGTGTTTGCCATAGCAAATTTTTTTTTTAACAAGTGCAAAATATTAATCACAAATGTTTTCTTTTCCAATTTCAGTTCACAGACCAACTCAAAACCTCAAAATACAGGTAATTGTTTTTTTTTTCCCTTCTGTTTTGTAGGCTGTTGTGATTCTCACTTAATCTGTGATGGCAGCAGGGCATGGAGGGTCGTTTAATCATTAGAATCATACAGATCATGACCGACTTAAAAGAAAATTGTAAATACCAAAGTATGAGTTGTTTAAAGTAGAAAAAAATATAATCTGTTACCTGTGCCAATATATGCATTTCATGTATAGGTACTGCATTTCATACATATTTTTAATGAACTGGTATATTACAAAAATTTCACACTAATAGATTTAGGTAAATACGTATCAGTGCTTTGTTTATGTAATGTGATTGGCGAAATATCTTTTTAGAAAAAAAAAAATGTAGGAGCTACACGTGTTTTATTGTAGATGGTTTATATCAAGGAGTCACATTTTAAAAGACCAAGTTGTTCATGCTTTAGCTTATCTTAGAGGTCCATGTCTTTTGAATTAAGAAAATAAAGTGTGCATAGCAAGGTGAAGATTTAAATTTAGCCATATCTCTGCTCATTGAACTGAGGCTACAGAAAGGTGTTCACAAGTTTGGTTGAATACATTTCTGACATGCCACAATATAAAATAATAGTATCATTTTTCAACCAATCTGTATAGCTTATGATTTATAAAAGCAGTCCTTGAGCTTCAGTGAGGTGACTGAGCCCAAGTCTGAGAGGAGTATCTTGGGAGAAGGATATCAATCTGATCACCTAGTTGTAGCTTTTTTGGTGCTCGGAAAGCAAAAAGCAGCAATGTATATGTGTGTGTGTGTATATATATATGTAATATACATATACATATATATATATTTCACCTGAGAACAAAAAAGATACTCTGCAAATACCAGAATTTTCATTGAGTCTTAAGCTAGCCATAGACTGCTCGAATTTCGGCCAAGTCCTGTTGCCAAATTTGAGCAGTGTGTGATCCTGTTGGCGGTCCTTTTGACAAAGTTTGATATTTCAATCAACACTTGTCGATGAAGGGCTGAAAATTCTTGGCTGAACAGTGACTTCTGCCAAATCAGCTACAATCGCTGTTTAGGTACAGTATTCTGACAGCGGCACACCCACCACTGTCAGAATACAATAGCCCAGTAGGTGAGATTCCCTCTGTTCACCCTGTTTAGTACCTAAACAGCCTACATTCAGGATCACAGCATTTGGGGCAGCTGATACCGGCCTTGTTCACCTAGCGATCCACTTGCAGTGACCTGCATTCCTGGGCGGTGCAGGTTGGCCCCTTCCTATCCAGCATGAAAATGTTCTCTTCGTTTCCGCTAAGTCAGGTTTTAGTTCCTGAGCCTTGAGATTTCTTCCACCCTCATGAGCTGGAGGTTGGGGGTATTTAAACATTTGTGGAAAATCAAGGGATCCTTTTAAGGTCTACCGCACCACTTCTTCTGTAAGAGGTGGATGGACACCTGATGTTTTTTTGGGAGTTTGGGACGCTCTCGATGCCTATGCATGGGTGTGGAGGGTACTGACAAAAGGTTACAAAACAGTTTCCCCTTCGTCCTCCACCGGAATTCTTCAATTGTGCTTTGTCTCAGAGGTATTCCAGTCCTCGGATACTTGGATGATTTGTTGCTGCGAGATCAGACCTCCCTGGTCTTGAACTACAAAAGTCAATCGCTCTGCTGACGTTGGAGGACTTAAGATAGATTCTGTTGATCTATGAAGTAATCTCTGATTCTTTCACAATGCTTGCAGTACCTGGGCCTGCTGCTGGATACCTTCAAGCAAATCTACCCCAGTAGATGTTGGCGAAGCTGCCAAGTCATCAGCGCTTTAATTCCATTCTAGAACCTTGCATTTGAACATTCTCATGGTGTTGGATGATTCCTGCCTGTCTATGGACCGAGTGATTCACTTACATCCTGAATTCATTTTCTGTCCACTGCATTGTCAGGGGTCAAGTTTTTCTGCCATTACTATGGAAGATTGTCATAACAGATGCCAGCCTTTCTGGGTTGGAGTGGGGTTCTGGGCCTTCTGTTTGTTCAGGGTTGTTGGTCTCAGGAAGAATCAACACATCGAATTAATATCCTAGAGTTATAAACACTTCTCTTCTTATTATTTGATTGGGCCTCCTTTCTGAGAGGTCATCCGGTCTGAATTCCTGACATTAATCATCGGAACAGCTGTGCCATACATTAATCATCGGGGCTACCAGTAGTACGGTGGCCATGATGAAGGTACAATCTATCCAGTCCTGGGTGGAATTTCATGTTCCATCGATTTTCTGCAGTACACATCCCCCAGGAAGTGAAACTGGCGGACAGGTTTTCTCAGCAGACAACGTCTGGACCTGGGAGAATAGTCTATCTCCATTTGGAGGTTTTCTGGGACATATGTCTGCATTGGGGAATGCTGCTGGATATGGACTTGTGTCTTAGTTTAACAAAGGGCGGGATAGGTATGTTTCAGAATGTGAGACCTGGCTGTGTAAGCAGTAAATGCCCTGGTAGCATTGTGGGAAAAGTATACAACCTCGGCACTCGAGCTGTTGTGCAACTATAAGTCCCATGAGGCATTGCAGGACTCTGAATGCCACAGGCATGACTCGCAGAGGCATGATGGGACTTTTAGTTTCGGCACAGCTGGAGTACCAAGGTTGCCTTCCCCCTGCTCTGTACCATCAGAGAAGGTGGTATGCCAACCTTGTTTGTCTCTGTAGCGTATGTGACCAGACCTGTTATCTGCTTTGGTGGCCTGGCTGTTGAAACCCCGGTTCTGAGAGACTGGGCATTTCAAATTCTGCTAAAAGCTTGTAAATCTTCCAGGAAGATTTATTGTGGAACGTGGAAAACTTATTTTCACTGGTGTGAGTCACTAGGGGTTTCTTCACATGCTTTTTTTGGTGGGCCGTATTCTTTTTTTTTTTTCTCCTGCAATTGTGGGTAGAACAACATTTGGCCCTTGGCACCATCAAAGATCAGGTGTCTGCACTGTATGTATAATAGTACAAATCAGCTAAGAATTAGCAAGTGGATGTTGAAAAAGAACAAAGTGCTACACATGATTCGTGTGATTAAAATGTAGTATTGTTGTTGTTACAAAGACAGCCTGGCTGCTACACTGGTCCTTGCAGCTTATTCTTCTCTGGGCCCTGCTGACATCATCATGTCTAATGCAGCTCCATTCCCTGCATTAGATGTGAAGACTCGGAGGAGCATACCACACCTGGAGTACAGGGGGGAGAGGTTGTCACTCACTGCCGCAGGACCGAGGATCTGGTGTATAGCTTCTGAATGCCGGCCCCTGGACCAAAACAAGTAAGGACCAATTTTTAAAATAACTGGTGTTTCTCTTTAATGAAGGTATTGTATTGTGTTTCCTGTGTTTAGAACTGGTTCACCCCAAGGAGATTTCTCTCCATTGCCTGGATGTGGTGAAGACCATCTGGGTTTATCTTTCTGAGTCTGCTTCTTTTAGGCAGACTGATTCCCTTTTTGTCTTTACAAAAGGTCCTAAAGAGGGTCTTTGGCTTCTTGATCTACTAGCTTAGTGGATTTGAAATTGTGCTTGCACATAAGTTATCATGTAACATCTCCTTTTCCCGTTAAAGGCCATTCAGCTAGGACAGTGAGTCTTGGCTATTCGTTACCAGGCCACAGATCTGTACCCATGTACGTACAAGAAAAAGGGAGAGCGGTTGCGTTCCTGGCTGCTCTTCATCTCCTGCATGTCAGCAAGTAATCATCACTTGAGAGTAATCATCAGCAGGCAGAACGTGATGGGATCCCGCTGCAGGTACCCTCTGTTGGGTATAGAGTATATATGGAGGCCTTAGTGGGACCTGATCACCTGTAAATAGGTCCTCCTTCTGTGGCTGATCCATAGCCTCTTGTGGAAGTTCCTCCAGGTCCAAGTGAACTTTATTAGCACTGTGCTAATGGGCGTTTTTCTTGGCTGGGGTAGCAGAGGAGAGACGCCGGCCGCTCACAGCGCTCTCCTCCCCCACACCGCTCGCCTTTCTGTGACAGTTTCTCTCCTCCCTGCTGGGACACAGAACAGTGCCCAGCGGGGAGGAGAGAAACCAGGGATGCACCGCTATTTCAGCCGAAAGGTGGCACTTTCTGCATTTTGCCAAAAGTGCAATTTTCAACCGAAGTTTCGGTCCATCTCTATTTTAAACCTCGTTATAAGAGTCCATTTCAAGCTGATCATCAACAAACACTTTTTGTTAACACACATGCTTACATTTCTGTTGTTCAGCCAATAAGCACAGTTTTGCTAGTTTATTTATATATAATGTATCTAAATGTATCTATCAATTATCCTCACCTAAAGGTACTTTTAATCTTGAAAATGCCACAACAAAATGCAACGCTTCTCATAATGCAATTCTCAAACAATTCTCAAAATATGTTTTCTATGGAAAAGTCAAACTGTAGCCAGAAAACAATGAGAGTAGACACTAGGTAGGGGAACTAGGTAGGCTTGTTACTTTGAGGAAGCGGAAAGGTGTTTTTCTGCTTTCAGCCAGCTGTATCTTCTTTTTAAAAGATTAACTCAGTAACTCCACAGTCTGACAGGCATTCTTAGTGTGGAGGCCACCAATGATCAGTATGACCGCGCTAGTGGAGAGGGTTTTCATATGTGAAATAGGAAAACGTAATAGCCCCTTTTTAAATTGTTTCTCTTTTGATTTCACTTGGAAGACTTCACAAGGTGCAGTTAAGTTTTGACAAAGACGACAGAAATGTTGATGTTTTACAGTTCAGTGTGTATACCCATTGAAACAACCTGTAAGCGGTCTATTAGCTCAGTGTGATGGAAGTATACATAGACGTGCCAGCATCCGCAGGCTTTAAAAGGAATTGTAAATGTGTCTAGCTGCACCTGTGCTGGGACCATGTTGACTGTTGAGTCGATGTGCTGTTGAAAGGAGTGTTACTTCAAATTTTAGCAGCTAGACTCTCTAGGGTGTTCACTGACTCTGCCACCTTTTCTGATAGCAGTAATCATTTTTAAATGTTATCGGTAAAATTACTGCCAGGATAGTTGCTGGAACAACCTGAGAAAATTGTTGACAGCTGTTGAACACATGTAAATGTTTTGATTTCTAAACTGCAGCGCTTACTTTAACTGTTGCAGATGTGAAGAAAGGGTTGTCTTCCTCAGAGTCCACATAAAACTACTATAATTCAGCATAGGGTGTTTGTAGGTGTATTACAGCAAATGCCATCTGCTTACATTCATTCAGGGATTTAATGGTGAGCTATCTCCACTCAAGTTCCTCCTTTGGCACATTACTTTCACTTGAACACAGAAGTTGTACTGCCCCTGCAGAAATTCTCTTTTCACTCCTAAAATTCTTTTAAGAAAAGACTAATTGTTTTACTGATCAGATACAAATAAGAAGCTGGCATAAAATACATAAATTCAGCTTCTTTCTGTTTATATCTGGCATTTGAATACCTTTCACTGCCCGCATTGCTTTTGGTTTTGGTGTCACTTCTAACAAAATGTGCATTGTTTTATTTAAAAGCAGTGACGAAATAAAAACTAATCCTATTTTTTTTCCAGAATTAAGTTTGCATGATTAGCAAGCCCCCAAATTTTTACTCCAAAATGTATTCATCGTAGGGCTAGTTCACACCAAGCGCATTCCAGGAGCAGAGTAGAGCAGTTACAGACCGGATCAAAACTGCGTCCAATGGTATTTTGGGCTCTAGTTCACACCGCAGCGTTCAGTTCCAGAGTATGTAAAAAAACTGCAGCAAGCCCTATTTTACCTGTTCTGGGACGCATGCAAACACATCAAAAACGCATGCAAACGCCCTGGAGCGCACTGAAAGCGCATTTTAAACTAACCAAAAACCACCCGGAACGCATCAAAAACGCAGCAAAAAGCGCAGTATAACACACTGCACTGCGTGTGCAGAAACTCATGCAGATCTGGTCTGCATTTGGTGTGAACAAGCCCTTAGTGTTCTGAGTATTTGTTTTTTGTGCATAAAATAGCAACTTAAAAATGAAGTTCTATCTTTGCATTTAGATGTTTTTATTATTTTGTTTTTATTATTGTCCAGGATTTATACACCGATTTAGCCATAACATTATGACCACTGAGAAGTGAAGTGAATAACATTATCTTGTTACAATGGAACCTTGAAGTGGGTGGGATATATTAAACAGCAAGTGAACATTTTGTCCCTGAAATGAATGTGTAGGAAGCAGAAAAAATGGGCAAGTGTAGGATTTGAGCAACTTAAACAAGGGCCAAATTGTGATGGCTAGATAACTGGTTAGATTAATTCCAAAACTGCAGCTCTTGTGGAATGTTCCCAGTAAGCATTGGTCAGGACCTACCAAAAGTGGTCTAAAGAGAGAAAACCGTCGAACAGGCTACTGGGTCATGGGCAGTCAAGGATCACTGATGCCTGTGGGGAGCAAAGGAGGCCCTACCTTGCAACTTAAAGGATTTAATGGATCTGCTACTGATTGCTTGGATCTAGATACCAAAGTATACCCTCAGAGGTGTTGTGGAGTCCATTGCTTGATGGGTCAGGGCTGTTTTGGCAAAAGGGGGACCTACACAATATTAGATGGCAGGCCATAATGTTATGGCTGATTGGTGTATAGCACCAACAGTTTGCAAAGCGCTTTACAACATATGGGGAGATTGTACAATTCTAATACAATCCCTTACAAAATCATTAGAAGGATCCTGCTTGTGAGAGCTTACAATCTACAAGGAGGGGCGAGTGATACAGAAGGTAATAACTGTGAGGGATGAGCTGATTTGAAGAAGTAGATGTTCAGTTTTTAAGAAGAGGTGAAATAGTGTTTGCTGAAATGTGTTTTCAGGGATCACCTAAGGGCAGACAGAGTAGGAGATAGCTGGATTGTTGTGGTAGGGAGTTTACCCTTTTTCATGTTACTGTGGTCCACTGATGGAACAAGTCAGTCTGAATAAATTATTTGTGTAACTGCAAAGGGCTTGAAACATATTTTCATTATTTGTCTGTACTAAAAAATACAAATAATTTTAGATAAATATCAAGCATTGCAGAATGTAATGTAGCCTTCTTTCCGGCCAGCAGGTGGAACTCTAGTTTCCTTTACATATATAGCATTGTATTGTGCACAGCTTGTTTACAGAACCTAAATGGCATTTAAAACCAGACATTTAACTGGTGAATTCTACCAGAAACACACTTCCTGTCTAAAGATGCCTAAATTCACTTACCCTTCTGTATCAGGACAACAGAAACAAGATAACGTTGGAGTCCCCCTCTGCTATGCTTCATAACAGAGGAGTGTGGTTCTGTAGTTATTTCAGACATCTGAGAACAATGTGACGAAGAGTCAGCGCAGGCAAAGAACAGATTTTTAGCAAGATCTACAGTATTTCTTTAAACCTATCAAACAGATGTAACAAAACACTTCCAATTGTAAATTTAACAGACCAAGGGGAGCAAATAAGAGAAGTCTATTTTATATACGGTATTGTATTTAGTGTGTGTACTATTTTGCCAAAAGTATTGGGACACTTATCCAAATCATTAGATTCCGGTGTTCCAATCCCCTTCATGGCCACAGGTGTATAAAATCAAGCACCTAGGCATGCAGACGCTTCTACAAACATTTGTGAAAGAATGGGTCGCTCTCAGGAGCTCATTGAATTCCAGCGTGGTACCGTGATAGGTTGTCACCTGTGTAATAAGTCCATCCGTGAAATTTCCTTGCTACTAAATATTCCACGGTCAACTGTTAGTGGTATTATAACACAGTGGAAGCAACTGGGGACAACAGCAACTCAGCCACGAAGTGGTAGGCCACGTAAAATGACAGAGCGGGGCCAGTGTCTGCTAAATCGCACAGTGCGCAGAAGTCCCCAACTGTCTGCACAGTCAATAACTACAGACCTTCAAACTTCACGTCGGCTTCAGATTGGCACAACAGTACATAGAGAGCTTCATGGAATGGGATTCCATGGCCGGGCAGCTGCATCCAAGCTTTACATCACCAAGTGCAATGCAAAGTGTCGGATGCAGTGGTGGAGAGCACGTCGCCACTGGACACGAGAGAAGTGGAGACGTGTTTTTTGGAGTGATGAATCACGCTTCTCTGTCTGGCTATCCGATGGACGTGTTTGGGTTTGGCGGTTGCCTGGAGAACGGTACTTGCCTGGCTGCATTGTGCCAAGTGCAAAGTTTGGTGGAGCGGGGATTATGATGTGGGGTTGTTTTCCAGGGGTCGAGCTTGGCCCCTTAGTTCCAGTGAACGGAACTCTTAAGGCATAAGCATACCAAGACATTTCAGACAATTTCATGCTCCCAACTTTGTGGGAAAAGTTTGGGGATGGCCCCTTCCTGTTCCAACATGACTGTGCACAAAGCAAGGTCCATGAAGACATGGATGAGCGAGTTTGGATTGGAGGAACTTGACTGTCCCGCACAGAGTCGTCAACCCGATGGAGCACCTTTGGGATAAATTAGAATGGAGACTGCAAGCCAGGCCTTCTCGTCCAACATCAATACCTGACCTCACAAATGCGCTTCTGGAAGAATGGTCAAACATTCCCATAGACACACTCTAAACCTTGTGGACAGCCTTCCCAGAAGAGTTGAAGCTATTATAGCGGCAAAGGGTGGGCCAACTCAATATTGAACCCTGCGGACTAAGACTGGGATGCCATTAAACTTCATGTGCATGTTAGGCAGGCGTCCAGATACTGTTGGCAATATAGTCTATTTTTTACTTGTCTCAGCATTTTCCTGCTGTGTTCGTTTGATAATTTGTAAAAGTTAATTTTGCATTCAAATCTTTCCAACAATTTAAAAAAATTATTACCTGACAAACAGATTGTACTTTACTTTAAAATGTGATCATGAAAAAAGAATGCAATGTGAAAATGATTTGCTTTATTAATACAAACTATTTGGATAGTTGGTTCCACAATTAATTAAACTAGCGATGCACCAATACTGTTTTTTCGGTTACGAGTACCGATGTATTTATTTATTTATTTTCGGTACTTGCCGAAACCGATACTTGATATCTAGCCGCCCGGCTTTCTGATTGGCCAGGAAGCCGGCTCCATACTCCCTCATTGAAGTAAACGCTGCATCCTATTATCACTTTGTTAGTCTTTGGGTGGAGGATTCTATATCCATTACTTTGTTCACTATAGCCCATCAGAATACCTTGAATGGCTGTGTTCTCTACTTTGGATCATTTCTCATTGGGAATATATGCGTAAGCTTTACATCCAAACACTCTGATGGGCCCTAGGCTAGGCTTCAATCCATGCCACATTTCAATGGGGTGCTTTCAACGTCTTTTGATGGCAGTTTGTTCTGTAGGTCTGTTATGGTCATGACTGCTTCTCCCCAGTACTTAGGTTGGTGCCTGACAGCATGCATCTGGCCATTTCTATAAGAGTGCGATTTTTCTGTTCTGCTACATAATTTGGTTCAGGAGTGTATGGTGTGGTTGTCTGGTGTACTATACCTTGTTTCTTTAGGTATGATTCCACTTCCTTTCTGATTAGCCGGTAAGCGTGCTCCGTGCTTCCTCTTCACCAGGTGACGAAGAATGGAGCTCGCTTTCTGGCCAATCAGGAAGCTTGGGGGCAGGTAAAGACTCGCCGCCGGCTTCCTGATTTGGCTGGCTTCCTGACCTAGGAAGCCAGCTCCCTGGTAATGAGAGAGTATGGAGCCGGCTTCCTGGCCAATCAGGAAGCCGGGCGGCGTGTAATGACCAGAAGTACCGTGATAAGTACTAGTACTCGTATCTGTATCGGTGCATCCCTATATTAAACCAAACCTACTATCCAGTTGAGAATTCAGCAAGAGGTGCTTTGACTACAGATTACTTTTTAGAGAGTAGTGACAGTAAAGCACAGTCCAGTACAGAGACCATAGTAATAGAGTTGCCAGAAGATGTTAACTTAAAGCACATGTTTAGTGCAGTGTAATACGTTAATATCAATATTTGCTTGGCTAAGACAACAACTGCTATATATTGGTATAAAGGGCATTTACATGCCTTCTAGGGCTGCAACAACTAATCGACATAATCGATTATAATCGATTATTGAAAAAGTTGTCAACTTTTTCAATAATCGATTAATCGACTTCCGATACCTTCTATAGCTGCAAGGAATGTTGTGATTCCCAGCCTGTAATATCACTGAGCCGTTAGTAACTGGTACACAAAAGCTTGGGTTAAAAATAAACCAATAAAAAAAGGAAAGGGCCTTGCTTTTCATTGTGTATTTTTTTTCTTAGTGGTAACCTTTACTGTATACAGCATTCAATGTAATTTTATATTTTGCACAACTAGAACGGTTGAATAACCTTTCATGTCTTTTCATTCTTCAGTTGTTCCTCGCTGTTTTGGGTAGCAAGGGGTTTCATGTAGTGTCTGGGGTTTAAAGAGCAGTACAAAGTTTTTTAGAAAAAGTTTGTGGACCGATATTCCAGATAGTTATGTGAATGCCTCCCATGTCTGAACTGTTCTATTTCATGATTACAGACAGCCTTGATTACAACCATTTATACTGCATTATCTTTGCTAAGGAAATGTCCTAATCATGCAGTTCAGGATCAGGCTTAACCATCCCTCTCCACAGTGGTTAAAGTTGTGCGTACCCCTTGGTGGACATTCTGCACACAGCAGATAATAGGCGCAAGAGCACAGGATCAGGGGCCCTGCCAGCTCACACTCGGAACACAGATTAGGGGAGTTATAGTCTCTCTCCCAAGGGCATGGAGTCTATCTAGAGATGAGTTTTCAGTTGCATTACATGGGAGGTGGATACTTTGGCTAAAAGTCAATTTCCACCTTTGTAAGTGATTAGCATTTATTGTTGTAATGTAGAGGTGCAATAATGATATATACGTGTGTACATTTTCATGACTCGCATTGCAGACTTTCTTCATTTTTTATGAACTATTTATTAGGCCTGAATCCTAGAAATTCTACATTTTCTGCACAGGAAATTGTCTGACATCGGGGTCAGATTGTAAAACAGGCTGTAAATAGCTGCCCCCCTCCCTGTGATTCTGTGTAACACGATCACTGAACGCCAGCTCTGCCTTTTGCATAAAGACAGGGATCTGCTTTGCTTCTTGTGAATCCCTCCTTCATGAGTATTTCATTCACTTTCTCATGCCACATCGTTGCAGATTGCTTCAGTCCTTAGATGCTCTTGTGGAGTTTACACACGAGATTGTGTGCTTGCTCAAACCCTGGTGCTTGCTCCATCTAGAGATCTTTCTTAATGTCTCCATATAGGATAGCAGTTTTAACGTCTAGGTGTCTCGCTTGCATGCCCTTCCCAGCTGCAATGCTAAGGAGTGTTCTTATGGTGTGTTTTATGACGGGAGCAAATGTTTCATCATAGTCTTCTCCAAGGCTGCGTGCACGGCCGTATCGCTCAGCTCCCGGGAAGGATGTGTGATTAGTACGTAGCCCCCGTCCTCCTCTATGGGACTACGCGGCCATACACCGCCCTACGTTCACCTGCACTGCACGTCCGTGCGTGTGTCCGTACTCGTACGCTAACAGGATGGATCCTGTCTGCGTCTGAGCCCAGAAACACGCACCCGTACAGACCTGCACTTGAGGTGAGCGTAGAGCCGCGTACGGCCACGTACTCCCATAGAGAGGGACGGGGGCTGCGTACTAATCACACGCAGCACCTGTCCTTCCCGGGGAGCTGAGCGATACGGCCGTGCACGCAGCACGGAGTTGTACGTGCTGGTCGTTTCTAGTGTGAATGAGGACTAAAAGTCCATTTGCTTCCTGTATAGTTCTGCGATCAGGGGGAAGCTCCATGAGTGTCCAGGTTTTGTTTTCTTGGAGTGATTTTATCTGTTCCTCTGCTGCTTTTTTCTTTTGATTGGCTTCACATTTTGGTAATATTTCTATTTCTTCCCACGATGTTGATTCGAGAATGCTATGTGTTTTTAGCAGTATATGACAGCTTGCAGGGTGGTATTCCCTTTGTTGAGTGAGTGGATCTTCTAATTTCATGTTGTTTAGCAGAATTTAACTTGGAGTTTGTCTTATTCATTCAACCTCCTTGTTCTGATTCCTGTGCGGCTTCACTTTGCTCAGCTTCCTTTGCTAATTCACTGGGCAAATTCACTTCACAACTCCCCAGGATTGTTGTTTCTGGTGATAAGTTCTCATTGAAGTAAACGCTGCATCCTATTATCACTTTGTTAGTCTTTGGGTGGAGGATTCTATATCCATTACTTTGTTCACTATAGCCCATCAGAATACCTTGAATGGCTGTGTTCTCTACTTTGGATCATTTCTCATTGGGAATATATGCGTAAGCTTTACATCCAAACACTCTGATGGGCCCTAGGCTAGGCTTCAATCCATGCCACATTTCAATGGGGTGCTTTCAACGGCTTTTGATGGCAGTCTGTTCTGTAGGTCTGTTATGGTCATGACTGCTTCTCCACAGTACTTAGGTTGGCATCTGACAGCATGCATCTGGCCATTTCTATAAGAGTGCGATTTTTCTGTTCTGCTACATCATTTGGTTCAGGAGTGTATGGTGTGGTTGTCTGGTGTACTATACCTTGTTTCTTTAGGTATGATTCCACTTCCTTACTGATGTATTCCCCTCCATTGTCGGTGTGTATAATTCCTTGTTTCCGTTGGAATTTGTTGCTGGACATGGCTACAAACTCCTTGAAGTTTTTCTGATGTTTCATTTTTGTGCTTCATCGCATGAGTTGCTGTGTACCTGGAATAATCATCAATGAAAGTCATTAGATATCTCCCAGCTGATAATGGAGTTTTCATTGGTCCGCACGCATTGCTTTGTATAAGCTCCAAGGGGTGGGTGGTCTTTTGAGTGGCCTGTGCAAGTGGTGTACGTGTGGCTTTTGCTTCCATACAGCATTTGCATGTCATTATTATTACATAGTATTTTTATATAGCGCCAACAGTTTGCACAGAGCTTTAGAATGTAAGGAAGAAATTACAATACAATTCAAGGCAAGATGGTAAGGAGGGCTCTGCCCCTGAGGCCTTACAATCTAAAAGAGGAGGGGGGAAATGATACATGAGGAGGTCATGAGCTCATGTCATGAGCATTTGGTAGGACAGTACGGTTATCTTCTGATAAGTCTCTCTTTATAATATCTTTTACGGCTTCTGGGTTTCGGTGCCCTAGTCGTCTGTGCCATAGATACATTTATTGTGTGGATTATGAGGTGCTGTCTTGGATTGTTTGTCTGTGGTGATGAGTCTGTATAGGTGTTCATCCGATTTTTTTTTTTTCCTTTTGCGAGGATTTGCTTATTGCTTCGGGTTGTACATTCATCACCTTGGAATTGAACTGTGAGACCGTTCTTAGCAAGTGTATTCACTGATAGAAGGCTTTCTTCTGGTTCTAGGACATGCAGTACATTTTTCACGAGTATATTCTGCTTGTCCCCTGACGGTGTGATGCAATTCAAGAATCCTTGACCGTTACCTTCCGCAGTAATACTTGTCATTTGCACTGAAATCAAATCAATTTCTGTGAAAAAGGTCTTATCACTGGTCATGTGACTTGTTGCACCTGAGTCAATAGATCATCAACGTGATATACTGTTCTGAGTCACTTTAAAGGTAGCGCTCCATGATGTGCCTGCAGTTTCCTTGTAGCCGCCGTAGCTCTTTCTCTTGAAGGTGCCTCTCGCTTTCTCTGCTTGGCTTTACAGATCCAACAGTCCTTTTTCAGTCTCTGCTTTCTTTGTTTTGTGCTCTCATGCACCTTAAGGGCTTTCACGTTTTCTGCATTGTGCATATTTTCTTTCCTGTCATATTCATCAATTTTACCTTTAGCGTATTCTAGTGTTCTTGCTCAGGTCTGGTTTCTAGAGCGTTAACAACTCTGGAAGGCAGCATAACCGTAATTCCACCACGTGGTTATCTTTAATTTCCTCTGCAACTGCACAATGCTGTTCTATGATTTCCAGCATGGCATTCACATGTTCACACGTTTTTTAACCTTTTTTCTAGCCTCATCTTATATAGCTTGCGTAGCAGATATAGTGTACTGTTTTAGGTTTGAACGCTCATGCAGTTTTTTTCATGCAGTTCACATACCTTTTTAGCTGCATTTTCTTTTCTGATGTGGATGAGCTGGTCATCTTCTACTAGCAGACTTATAATTGCTTTTGCTTGCTTGTTCTTCTTGCCCCATTACTTTGCAGGTCCATTACTGGGTCTGTCTGTACTCAGTACTTGCCAGTTTTTTTCTTAGCAGCATTTCAAGTTTGAACTTCCATAGCTCGTAATTGCTATTGTTGAGCTTTGCGATTGCAAACTTCATATCTGAACAGCTCTCCATCTTTCAGTAGCTTGGATATGGCTCTTGTTGACTTGCAGTATTCTGTTTAGTGCCTGGGCCCAGAACCTGTTGTATATGTGTTTTAGATGAAGCACTGAGATCTTGAGGAATGCTGAATTAAGTTCTATTTGCTTTGGAGAACTTTTATATGTGAATACAGCATACAGGGAGAGCTTCCTGTGTATCATAGATAGTTATGCATACAAAGACTAGCATTGCACTACAGCGCCATCTACAGCTTATAAGACATAATTACACAAGTAATACAATCATATATATGCTTTAGAATTTTCAACACAGCTGACGCATCTTAAGCAACTGCAATATGGACCAAACTCTCTATGGAGTCTTCATCACCTTTTCAAATCTATGCCATGAAGAATTAAAGCAGTTCTGAAGACAAAAGGGCGTACAACTTGGTACTAGCAAAGGGGTACCTAATAAGGGGTCAGCGAGTATATATGTGTGTGTGCGCATGTGTATGTATGTGTAAAAAAATAATAATATATATATATATATATGTATATATATAGATATATATATATATCAATAATCCGTTCAATAGAAACCAGTGACAGCTTTTGTGCCTTGGCAGGAGATTGAATTTTCATAAAGTTTTTTTTCTAGCAAATCTCTTCATCTGCTATGTGCAGGTAACAGGTACACTTTCATCCTAAGCCAGTTTGTAATTGTACAATGATTAAACATAGAATGGAATCAATAATGATTTTGTAGGAGAGAACCATGTTATTTTGCTAATCTGCTTTTCCTCCTTTTGTGCGTCGAGTTTGGAGAGAAATGCAGGACAATGATTTGAATACACAGAAGGCCTCATTGTTTTACCATTTGCAGTGTTTAATGTAATTGAAAATAATTAAACACACATTATCATTATATTTGTAATGTTCTCAATATACTTTTGTGGATTAAAAGGAAACTGCCTGCAGGTTAAATGAATATAGAAGTTGGTATTGTATTCAGCACTGTGGACATTTGGCCACTAGTCTGCACTGTTGTGCCACTTAATGGTTTAGTATTGACTTCTAAAGTAAGCGAAATGGCAAGGATTTTCATATTAACTTGCTTATAGACTTGGTTGATTTTGTTTTCTAAAGGCTAATCTTCAGCAGAAATGTGCGAGAGAGATGTTTTTAAAAGCTTAATGATCATTGCTTTTAAATGTCAGTAAATGTACTGCATTTCTTTGCTGATGTTCTTCAAAAAGCTGAGTTTTTTTTTTTGTTTACGCTTTTTGTTTGCTATAATACTGGCACTTGAGTATATTAAATGCAGTTTTGAATCTCTATGTGTCTACTAATATCTTAAGGAATAGGCAATCAACCATTTATATGATATATCATGTGTTTTGCATTAATATTATAATTGGTAGAATGTTGAATAGTGACATATGCCCACGGAAGCAGTTGTCCTTGGACTCGTTATTAGAATGTAAAATCTGGCTGCTTTCCTCTTGAATTAAATGAAAGATCTACACACTGCTTTTTATAGGTAGAATTGTTCACTTGGTTTATGCTGGGCATATGTTTTACCTTCCTTACTCCTCGTCTAAAAGCAGACATGGAACCAGTGTGATGCAAAGCAGTGAAATCAGTTCTATTGCCCAACGCCCTTTGTATTTTTAATAAATCGTAAACTGATTTCTATGCTATGCCTTTACAAGTGCTGACGTGTATATGCTTGTATGTTATTGATATCTCTATGCTCAGAGAAATGAAATCAAATTACATTTTGTGGGTCAGTATGCTAAGCCTATTTTTTAGATAATAAAGCCCTATATACCAGTAAGTCTATATATGATAGTATGTTGCTTCTCATCTCCAAGAACATGGCACCAGACTTCACAATGAGAACAAGTGAAAAAAGTGATTCTCCACACACTGACTTCTAACCTTACACTCATCCTCTGACTGTCTTAAACACCCATACATACTCTTTATCCCCTTTATGCTTAAAGTGCATTTCCTTGTGCAGCCAAATATGAGAAACTGCCTCTATATGTTTATGTTTTGCCATTCACACAGCATACCTGAAATTTAATTTTATGTAAGATTTCTTATGTTTTCTTAGCGGTTTCTTTGGAGGATTATACATAGGATTCTACAGGCAGCTTCTAGTGGTTGGGATAGAAGTCTGTGAGCTGACAAGGGAGCAGACTGAGGGACAACTTTCCTTACAGGCCTGCTCATCATATGATAATGAAATCCCCCAGCTTAGTACAGACAGTTAGATATTTGCAACCATCCCCCCAGACAATGAGAACTAAGCAGGACGTTTCAGTCCTGGAGTTTGTTTTGGAGAAACATCATGGGAAAGGAAGTTATGCTATGCGAATGGGAACATGTAACACGTGTAAAGTAGTTGTTATCCCAGTTTGGCTGCAAAAGTGTAAATACGTTTTGAGATTTATTTTTAAACCTGAAATATAACTGTTGTCCAGAACAGTTATCCTTATCCTAATCCTAACCCTAAATGTGATATAATGCAAATTAATTTTAGTTGTATGGAGTTAGACACTTGGACTGTCCAGTGATGTAAGTTGTTCTAATGCTTATAGGAGTGATACAAAGCCAACACCAAATTATTGCTGGCATAAGAGGCAGCTTGACTACTTAGTTGTTGTATGTGGTAAACTTCCATAATGAAGGTAGAAGATTGACTGGTGCACCCACCATCATGTGGACATTGGAGTTAGTGACTGAAATGCTGTGCTCTAGTTCCATTGTAACTTTGTTTTTTTTGTTCTCTTTACATTGATGACGTCATACATTGATAGTGAAGCATAAGACCCCATTTAAATACTGCTTTTTTTAAAAATCATCTTCTAGACACGACTGGTATCAAACAGAGTCTCAGGTCATCGTTTCATTAATGATCAAGAATGTACAGAAAGAAGACATACACGTACAATTCGCTGAAAGAGAGGTAATGTGTTTTATATCTCTGAATATTAGCAGTTTGTTTCATTTTTCATATGAATGAACAGTTTAATGATTATTTATTTTCAGTGGGCTCTGTTTTAGATGAATATAGTGCAGGCAAAAAACAATAGGTAAAACATATTCCTAGATTTGTGTGATATATATTCATTGTGTTTATCTGATACGCTTCATTAACATACAATGGACAAGACCCTTCACAGCCCCTCCTAACATTTCAAAGAAATAGAAGCGCAAAGAAATTTTAACCCTTAAAACCCTAACCCAACTAAAAACAATTTAAACTGCAAAATTATTTTAATTGTTTTTTAAATTCTTTTAGCTTGTGCTATGTGAATCGGAACAAGTAACAAGTATAAAATAGCTATTGGCTATTGCAGCACCCATTACTTTTACAGACTGCTTGGCTGTCTTCTAATTTACAGCAACTTTTTTTTTTTTTTAGTCCTGACTTAATATGTACAAAAAGACTATACGTTTCCTTTAAAGTGACACTTAACTCAGACGTTAAATCTTATGGTACTTGAATGTATTTTTAACTATTAACAAAAATGTATCTTATTTGTGTATCACTCGGCTGTAGATCCTCAAATCATCTCTGAATTGGTGCTGACACTGTCCTTACTTCTGGAGGGTGGCTACTTTTGTTCCCCATGGTCTTTGAGTGTTGTAAAGTAGCCACCACTCTAAGCTCACTCCCATGAATGACTACAATCTCATGTTTCGTTTATAAATTTGTATTAAGATTGTAGTCCATCGCAGGAGTGAGCTTGGAGCAGTGGCTACTTTACAACACACAGAGACCATGGGGAACAAAAGTAGTCACCCTCCAGAAGGAAGGACAGTGTCAGCACCAATTCAGAGATATTTTGAGGATTTACAGCTGAGTGATAATAGTTAGGGCCTTCGAATGCATTTTTAAGATTGAACTCCGGAGTTTAGTGTCACTCATGGTATACAAATACAATAGCTGCCCACCACCTTGCTGGCTGTTATCAGGTCCTTTTACATTTTCCCAACACTGGGCAGAAAACAGGAGATGGTGGTGGTGTCACAGCACACATTTCTTATTTCAGACACTAGTAATGATCACTGCATTCAAGAAGAATGGCCCTCAATATGTGTTTTTTCATAGCTTCAGAGTTTTCTTCAAGGTGGATAAACACATTTCCTAATGCTGTGTCCCTTTTGATGTAGGGACTTCCTTAATTAACTCCTTTCCTTGAGGCTTGCTTCTTGGAAGAAAGTTTTGCAGTAGTGTGTTCTTAAACTGTATTTCTGAACCTGCCAACACCTCATACAATATACATAAGACACCAAAGCTCCACACCGGCCACAATATGCATATATGGGCTTGACAGCATAATTTGTTTTCACAAGGTATAAAATATGGCAGATATAAGTAACCTGTATATAAATACTAACAGTTTTTTTGTAATAATGACTTGCTGCAGATTACTACCTTTACTACCTATCAGATTATACATTGATTCTTACATACTGTAGTACACGTCGAGAATAGTTCACAGCACTAATTCTAGGTATTGTAGAAATGAATGCCGCTGTGACGCGAATGAAGTGGGAGACACTTTGCACTGGCACCCTTATTGAGAGTGACTTGGAGAATTGCTATCAGGAAGAAACCCTCTAATATACAGTATTTAATCATTATAACTAGACATGCCAAATATTTTTTCGGTGAGAAACACATCCAGTGTGTCTTAAAAGCTGACCTATGTGAACTGTTAACATAAAACTATGTTAGTCTTGCTGAAATGGTTAAATAAAGATGACTGAAAATTTTTAGTACCTCTCCGGAAAGAAAAACCTTTGGATAAATAATCATTCTATTTGATCCAAAACATAATGGATTTAATGTCAATCTGAGAACCCAAGTCCATTTTCCTTCAGTAAAACGCATGATTTTTACTGCTTCAAAATTCAAGTAGAAATCCCATTTATTTCTGTGTGGCTGGTTCACGTCTCTGCATGGCAGCTTATTGCATTTTTAATATACAAGACGAGCTACATTTTTGTGTATTAATGGCATGCTGACCTATTGAAAGCAATGGCAAATGTACCAAAATGAATGTGGTGATGCAGTTTAGTGCATGTTTAACATATCTGCACCATACATATACCTGTTCTGAATGTTTCGCTCTCAATTTGCCTAATGAACAAAATATGTGCACATATCATGTACATAAATGCATGCATGCCCCCAAAAAATGGCTCGTTACTGCATATGGATTGGTGTACACGTGATATTAGTTTTGTTTTCTTAGCAGTTACTTCATAATCATTCTTACCTTATTGACTCATTTCATTCCATAACCAACTCTTTTTTTTTTTTTTTTTTTTACTCTTTCACAGATTGTTAAATCTGTGAATCATTGCTGCTTTAATCTGATGAAGAGTAGATCTCTCAGGGGCTTGTGCTGAAAAATTGTGTTACTGTAACTAAGAAAAATAGAACCTGCATTACTCAACTGTTTATTATTAAACATATTGTAATATGTCTACAGTCACACAAAATGCAGAGGATGATGATATATTTGACTTTCCCTGAGGGCTAGTTCACACCAAACGCAGAGCAGGTGCAGAGCAGTTACGGAACAGATCAAAACTGCGTCCAATGAATTCCAATGGTATTTTGGGCTCTAGTTCACACCAGAGTGTTCAGTTCTAGAGCATGTAAAAAAAACTGCAGCATGTCCTATTTTTTTTCTGCTCTTGAACGCACCAAAATGCATGCAGACACCCTGGAATGCACTGAAAGCCCATTTTAGGCCGGGAAAAATGGTCTGCATTTGGTGTGAACAAGCCCTGAGAATCTGTTGCTCTATGCTCCCTCCAGTTTTAGCCATTACTAGTATTGTCTGAAGGCCTAGGCACTGGATTACAAGATTACTGTAGGACAAGGCAATCTGAAGTGGGATCTCCCTTTCAGCAAAGTTTAAATGAACAAGTTCCAAAGACTTCAGACATGTGGCCAACACCAGGACAAGTCTGGAGCAGCATTTTTGCCACAGCAAGTTGGCCATACACGTAAAAATAAATCATTTATTTAAATATTTAATTTAAATGTATTTTGTTTAAAAACGTAATTTTTGTTGATATGTTGAATGATAATAATATTACGTGTATGGCCACATTTATTATCTCAGCCCTTTTTATCTTTAAAGAGGAACTTTACCCATATCTGTAAAATAACAGCAAAGGCACCCTTAGAAATGTTTAGTAATGATAATCTACAAACACATACTGCTATTTAATTGCTGGCTTTGTATTCTTTGCATACCTTGCTTTTCACTCACCTCATAGTTCTAGCCGACCTGTGTCACAGGTCGGCTCAGTAGATCGGGAGGTGAGGGAACACATACCGGCGTTCGCTCACCTCTCGAGGGCGTCTCAGTATACCGCGAGGTACTGCTCGCGGTATACTGAGCCTAGGGTGACGGGAGGTCGCTAGTTTGTGTCCTCCCGTTACCCTAAGGAGAACTATGGGGAAAAGCCTTAACCCCATAGTTCTCCTTTAAAAGTAATACATAAGCATACATGTTTGTGAACTCTTTCAGTTGAGCAATTTAGCCTGGTCTAAGCACTGTCCTAGCCTGTGACTGGACAATAAATGAGCAGCCACCACATTTTAGGACTACATACAATGAATATATTACATTTTTTGGGATTAGATACGTTTACAGATCTATATCTAAAAGCCAGTAACTAAAAGTATTAAACTGTGAGAAGGAATAATGTAGAAGTCATATGATAATTACTTTTGGATAAATATAACAATAAAAACTTGGAATGAGAATGGCATGAAAAATAATCCACTATGGTTTCATTTTAAGATTTCAGTCGTGCAGGTATCCCAAGATTAGCATGTTTCTCAGCATTAGATGCTAATATATTCCAGGAATCTTCTATTATCACACAAACAGACTCCCTGAGAAAGAACACCAGGCAACTTGATTAGACAGTGTTTGGGCAGCAATTTAGGAGACTGGAACATTGTTATGCAAACTGCTTGCTTGCAGGAGCTTACAATTATGAAGTGATCTTTTTCAGGGTGCACAGGCTTCATTTGTAATATTTCCATGTATAGCCCAATGTTCTAGAAATCCAGCAGCTATACAGTTCTAAAATGCTGCTATGTAAAGCTGACAGTATACCTTGGAACTTACAAGCAATTTAACTCTTGGCAGAGCCTCCATTTATCTGACATTCACATCCACTATTCAGGGCTTGTCAAGTTGTCTCCCTATGTTTCCCCATAGGTGGTGTAGTGTGGCTTATCTTATCTCTGCTGAATTAGTAGAAACCTAAAGCTTACTCAAGAGGTTTTCCAACCCTACAGATCACTAGAAACAATGGACGTCTTGCATCCCATTATACAATGGTTTGTAACCCATATGCCATGTGATTTTTTTTTTTCTTCAGGTTAAAGCGTACCTAAACTCAAAAACAAAAAATGTGTATATTGCAGCTTGCCATCCCTTACATGTGGTGGCTGAATTAGTTTTTGTTTTTTAAACTTTTGTTCCCTTTATTTTTATCTGATGATCCAGCCAGTAATGCACTTCCTGTCTATCCTCTATGGAGGAGCAATGGAGCCATCCTTAGACATCAATATGGTCTCTGTGGAGAGGATAGTGCTAGATGCACTGACAGATTTACATGGACTAACAAATTAGATCCAAACTCCAGCTAACACTTGTATAGCAGTTAGAACAGCAGTTTTTTTTTTCTCCATTTTGAGGTTAAAGGTTTTACTTAAATGAATTCAAGCTGACCTTGACAGTGTTAAATGGTTTTTCACAACACTCTATCTGCCATTTTTGCTGGTCAGCTTCGCTTGTTACAGGAAGCTAAAAAAATAACAAACTTTCTGGCCGGATCACCAGATAAAAATAAGGGGAAAAAAAGCCTAAAAACAGAGAAAACAAATGCAGCCACCACTACGAAGTATCAGTAAACTGCAATATATTATATTTTTGCTTTAGGTATTCTTTAACGGTTGGTTGTGTTTTTACTTTGTTTTTATTTTGACACATGCTTATGGAAAGTACTGTGGCAAAATCTCCCTGCTGTATTACAATATTAATCATTGCAGTTCATTTTTTTTTCTATAATTTATCTACAGATTTTAAAAGCCATCTTTGTTTACATGACATGTTAGTGGCTCTGTTCATACATGATATACTAGCAATTATTTGTTACAGCCAACAATTGTGGTTAGCAAAAGGCTTGCTGATATTTTATGAATTTCTGTTAAGCTATTCCCTTCCTCCAAATGATTAATGCAACTTCTTATATATATTCAGCTTTTCAACAATGTTAAGGTCAGGACTGCGACATTCAGGCAACCAGTATGTATATTTGTTGTATGTGTTTAAGATTCTGCCATAGGAATAAATGTTATTAAAATGGAGCAATGTTTTTGAGATGTGAACATGGAGAAAACCACCACTCTACTCCCCTTTACCCACACACAAAAATGGCCTTCCCAAGTTTGTTATAGACTAGCTTGGTACTCCACGGTGCACTGTATACTACAAACTAAAGTATTATTCCCAGTTGGGAGGTAGAGTGGAGACAGGGGATGCTTTGTCTCCACAGGGCCTGAATGGTTTGTAGTTGCTGAGCAACTATTTGCAGAATGCTATGTACTGCAGTTATTGCTAATGGGTTGTAACAAAGACCCTGACTATTAACTATAAATACCCACACATACCTATACCAGCTTGGGGAGTTGTAAATTATTTCGGCTTATAGAAGCCCGGATCTTGCCTCATAATCTCACCTTTGCCTACTCTTTTACTGTCCCTGTACTGTGAACATGTTCTTGATGTGAAGTGCTGTTAACTTTGTCATCAGATCACCCCCCCAGAAATGTTTGCAATACCCTGTGAACAGATATGTTGCAGATAATAGACATATCTTGGACCTGGATACTTTCCTGCTTTGTCTGCCCTGCAGTTTGGACCATACAGTGATGAGCAGTAGTATTGCTTAGTAGATGGTTTATCTTTTTCCAAAAGACATCAGTACCACTAGAACTGCCAGCCCCTTCTCCACCCTCAGATCTGTTCCATTTGAACTATATGTCATGCTTGGGACCATATGAATTACATACAAAATTAGGACCTTACACACAATTTTCTGTAACGTTCAACATATTGGGGGTATACCCGTTAACATTATACACTTAAAAGAGTACTGTGGGGTAACCTTTTTTCACCCTTAGCTCTCTTTAGGGTCACGGGAGGACATATACCACTGACTTTCTGGGACCCAAAACTCTGTATTGCCCGCAATATGCTGAGAGCGCTGCAGCGGGGTCGAATCCCGACAATACTGTGGCGATCCACCCCGCTGGCTGATTGACAGCTGGCTCTGCCTATCTAGTGGCAGAGCCTGCTTTGCCCGCCCCCTCTCCGTCCATCCCTCCAGTCAGCACAGGAGGATCGGAGAGGGGAATACATACCTGGAGTGGTGACTGACGGTCACGGCTCTCTGCAGGGAGATGATCGGGAAGTGAGCAAGCGACGGTATGTGTTCGCTCACTTCCTGATCTCTATAGAGCCGACATGTGACAGTTTCAATGTCGCACGTCGGCTCTAACTGTGGGGATGAGTGTATTTTACTCGCCCCATAGTTCTTTTTTTAAACGTGTTTTATGTTTCTGGACTTCTGTTGTGCAAAGATTTGTCAATGGAAAATGTTTTTGTTTAACAAAGCTCTTTATTTTGACTTGCATAAAACTGGATTGCATTTAAGGAGCTATTTATGCAGAATCCTAGAGAATTACTGCAAAGAGATACATAAACTTTGTCACAGATGAATGTGCTAATTCTGTTCTGTTGTGAGGATATGATTTTAAACATCTTTACTTATAAGTATCTGAAACCTCAGAATATTTTTTATTGTTCTCCTGGATTGCTGTCCAGTTTTATTTTAAATATATAATTTAGGTCAAACAGCCTATGTGAAAGGAGGGGGTAAATTCAGTTTGTGAGAAATCGGTGTGCGTTACCACAAGGTGTTCGGGGTTACTTGAGCTTACTGTAATGATTACATTAGCTGGTAATATTTAGACGGAATCTAATGGATGCTTCAGTAAAATGAAGTGACAGTTAAAGAAATGCATTAGAAAGAATGCACTAATGGTTTCTTTAAGTGCTTTTTGTCTTATCTATTTTCCTATAAAGACGGTGAAATGAATTCATCTGCATGTTTTAAAGGGTTGACCTCCACCTTTGTGGAACATACACTTATATGAAAGCATGTGTGGAGCTTAGACATTCCTTTCTGTGCGTCAGGAAGCAGGACATTGTTAGTCATTTCACCCAGAACGATCTATATATACACGCACATAATTCCCCAGCACACTTTCCAGTTAGTAGGTGACAAGGCACTTCTGGTGTCTAACTTAAAATTATCTAAATTCCCAACTCTGTGACATATAGCAATGTGCAAATTTAGGGCAAGCTTTTCCCTGTTTAAAATCTATTGAAAAATCAACTTTTGTCAAGAGAGGGGTGCCAGCAGGGTCACCCATGGCTCGAAGTTTGGCTGATTCAGCAGGAATCTGTTGAAATTCAAGCAGTATTTGGCCAGCTTTACGCCAAGGAATGTATAATCAATAAACAAACTAGTGATGCATGGATACCATTTTTTTCAAGACCTAGTATGAGTACCGATACCTTCCTCGAGTACTTGCTGATACCAATTACTTTTTTTTTTTAGTGTCATGTGACAGTTTTTCTAAAACAATACAGACTAACGATTAGGGATGCACCGATACTTTTCGAGTACCAATGCGAATACTTGGCATTTTCATGAGAACTGCCAGGGTTGCAGTGTTTGCAGCTGGGACCTGGCTCTGGCGATCCACCACTGTCCTGAAATCATTAGTTGGTATTGATTTGGAAAAACTGTCACATGATAAAACAAAAATGTATCAGTATTCGTACTTGTAAGTAGTTGGGCAAGTACCAGTACTCGTACTCGCAAAACTGGTATCTGTGCATCCCTTTATTTATATTTATAAAAACAAAATCATACATTAAAACAGAGATGTACAAATCCCGGAGCTCTGTGTGTTCCTTACAAATGACAGCTGCCTCCTAACTTTTGACTTGTACTGAGTACTGTACTTGGTATCGGTGCATGCCTACTAACGATTTTAGGGCAGTGGTGATGCACCAGGGCCCGGTCGCAGCTGCAACCACTGTGACCCTGGTAGTTCAGCCACTGACTCCAAGCTGTAGAGGGACTACAAATCCCAGCAATACATTACACAGCAATGCAGAATACTACCAGCTGTAGAGGACTACAAATCCCAGCAATACATTACACAGCAATGCAGAACACTATCAGCTGTAGAGGACTACAAATACCAGTAATACATTATACAGCAATGCAGAATAATATGAAACTACATACTCGGTGTTGCTCCGGGGTGGCAGCCTGATGTCTTCAGGGTCTCAGACGGGCAGTGCAGGGTCTTACCAGAGGTCGGAGGGTCTCGTGGGCGGTGGGGTTTCCCAGTAAAGAGGAGGAGATGTGCAGCTGGCACTGTAAACAGGTGCCGTGGTTCACAAGAAGGTCGTTGAGGTCCCCAGCAAGCCTGGGACCTCAGGCAGCTACTTCAGTTAAAAAATTTAAAGCGCCGTTATCAACGCTTAGTATCGGGACATTTTTATAAGTACGCGTACTTGTGAAAGTACTCGGTAATAGTGCATCCCTAAAACTATTGAGAAGTCGATTTGCAAAAGAGTGGCACCTCCATTTTGACCTTGCGGCAGTTCAGAAAAATTGAAGCCGCTGCTGTTGAATCTCATTGTTGGGGATTCCATGCCAAAAAAAAGAAGCTGGTGAGTAACTCAAACCACAGGTTCTCAACCTAAACTAAGATGCCAGTGTTAATTGAAGCTGCTATGTAATTAACGTTTTGTCACACTGGCTCTAATGTGCACTAATGCTTTTGTGACTACATTTTATTTTAGACTAGAACTTCCATCATGGAAAGGTTAAGGTGCAAGTTTATGCTTTTCCTGGGTTTTACCCCTTATTCGGGGCTACAAAATGATAGATGCACCATCTAATACCATTTTGCAGCTCTGAAGTAGGGTAAGAACACTGAATTACATTGAGGGAAATGTATCGAAACTGGAGCAGACAGAATCTGGAGCAGTTGCCCATGGTAACCGATCAGCTTTTATCTTTCTTTTTTTCAAACCTTAACTGAATAAAATGAAAAGAGAAGCGGTTTGGTTACTATGGGCAACTGCTCCAGATTCTGCCTGGTCAAGTTTTGATAAATTCCCCCCACTGTCTTTTGTCATTTTTTTAACCTTATAATTATAATGCCTGCATAACTAAATGCTAAAGATTTTGCATTCGTGTTGCTGCACACCAATTACCACAGTTGTTATATTGTTTAAAAGCCACTATAGATGCTCTCCATGAGTCAAGCAGTCACAGGCATCCCTCCCTGCGAACTCTGAATCCACACCAGCATTAAACCCAAATTATAGTTACATAGTATTTGAGATTGAATAAAGACACGGATCCATAGAGTTCAACCTTTCTGTGTAAGTGTGTGCATGTGTGTATATGAGCCCCTGTGCCGTCTTAGGTTTTAATAGTACCTGTACCCCTGTATGTTACGGCCTCTTAGGATGGTATCTAATTGATTTTTTAATGATTCAATACTCTCTGCTGATACCAGTGCTCATGGCAGAGAGTTCCAAAATGTACTCGCTCTGACTGAAAAGATTCCCATACGCCCCCTGTGGTTAAACCTTTTCTACACCAATTTTAGGTGGTGGCCTCTAGTCTTTGTTATGGAACTTACATTAAAAAGTTTTTATTGCGGATTTTGCCATCACCACTAAACATTTTGTCCATTAAAATAATTTCCCCTGTTAATCGCCTCACTTCCAGCGTGAACAAGTCCAAATTTAGCAGCCTCGTCTCGTATTTTTCGGCCCTCTAGCCCCTTAATTAGTTTCGTTTCCCTTCTCTGGACTCTCTCCATCTCCACAACATCTTTTCTGTGGATTGGTGACCAAAACTGAACCACATATTCAATATGAGGCTGAACCAGAGATCTATAAAGTGGCAAAATTATAGCTTTGTCTCTACAGTACATTCCCTTTTTACAGTACTCTGCTAGCTTTGTTTGCCGCTGCCTGACATTGCAAACTGTTATTCAATCTATGGCCTACTATGAGCCCCAAATCATTTTCCATTTCTGACTTCCCTAGTGGAGTACCCATTATTATGTATTCCTCTTGCCTGTTTTAACCACAAAATGCATTACTTTTAAATTTTTCAACATGAAACCTCATCTGCCATATATTCGCCCACTCTTCTATTTTATCCAGGTCCTCATGTAATGTTATAATATCGAAGCCCATGTCTGTTACCCTCCCAATTTTAGTACCATCAGCAAACACAGTAACATGGCCATTAACACCCTCCCCAATATCATTAATAAACCTGTTTTAACAGTATGGGGCCCAGCACAGAACCTTGCGGAACACCACTCTCAACATTAGACCAATCTGAAAAAGAGCCATTTATCAATAAAAAATGTTTTCCAATAGCTAGGTTATCTCAACAGCTTGTTATATTATATCTGCACTGTGCTCCCTTGTGCCACATAGATATCTGTAAATCTAAGCACAATTTAACTGGTTTGTGGCCACCTTTAAACACAAGAACATTTTTTTTGAAAATGTGTGAAATCTGCAACATGATTCAATTGAGAATCGGTGGCCCTACCTGAAGAGACCTATGCACACAAGGAAAAAAAATGGGGGGTCTACGAAGGACAGCGATGTAATTTACAAATGTGCTCACCTCTTCACTTTCTTTTTTCTTTTCTTTTCTTTCCTTTCTTTTCTTTCTTTCCTTTCTCCAAAAAAAGTGAGGCCCCATTCAAACTAATAAATTGGAGTGGGTGGTCAGCTCGGTGGAGGCCATCCCAGTCACATAACCTATCAATGCTTTCTGCAGCATTGTGCAGTGATTACGCTATTAAACATCACAGGCTGCACACTGCTCTTTGCATTTTATTAATCACCTGTTACATGCATTGCACGTGGGGAATAAACACTACGGTAACTGTAAGAGAGCAGATAGCAATATTAATTTTCCTTTATAAATGGCCCCAATGTGTTCAGTAAAGACCTGAAAGAGTACAGTTGCTTTGTGTGTGCTTAAGTTAAGCAGATTTGGGGATGGGGGAGATTCAATAAAGGCTATGTGCCACCTTTCTGTAGGTATGGGCCTTTAAAAGGTCTAGTGCCAAATAAATAAAAAAAAGCATTGTCGCAAGTTTTAGTAGCTTTACCAGCACTTTCAATAGATTCAGGTAGTTCTACTTTAAAGAAGTACTGCAGGAAATTTTTAATTTTTTTAAAACCCTTGCAGTGGGGCTGCCCCCACGCTGCAAGGGTTAAGTGCTCGTTTGTGTAAAGGTTCAAAAATAGTTATTCTCACCTAAAGCTCAGGTAAGCTTCAGGGCCATAGAAATGAATAGGATTTTTTGGGGGCATATTTTTTTAGGGCAGAAAAAGCGCTACAAAACACTCAGTGAGAAGCAGGCCTTAAACCACCAGTTCTATATGCACAGCTGGGAAAAGCACTTGCCGACCGGATCCCTTCTCCCACAGGCTCCAAGACCAGCACCCTCTACCTCTTTTTCCCCTACGCTCTAGCGATCTAATGTCCTCCAGTACAATGCAGGCCCCATAGTCCTGCATTATACATGAGTATGCAGATGGAGTCCACAAGCCAAAGTGTAGGGGCGATGAGAAGAGCAGGGATCAGGTATGTAACACTTCTTTACCCGATGCCATAGACCTAAATGAGCATTTTACCCTTTCATTGTGGAGGAAGCCCCACTGCACTTACATGTAGACTTACATACAACTTTTACCATATTTAAAAAAATTGTATGTATATTTTATTAC
Source organism: Nanorana parkeri (assembly GCF_000935625.1). NCBI lineage: Eukaryota > Metazoa > Chordata > Amphibia > Anura > Dicroglossidae > Nanorana > Nanorana parkeri. The sequence goes on from NW_017306725.1 coordinate 1,048,760, forward strand.
TTTTTTTCCTAAGTAAATGGCTCATCAAGCCAGTTAGGCCTGTTCTTGTATGGAGCATTGTGCCCACTCTTAGAAATTTGACAGGTGCATATTATTTGTCTCCCTATGTCGTTCTTTATAATGCTGGTACTTTGATTATTTGTTAGTAGCACAAGTTCATGTCAGTCTGACAGGCGCATTTACAAAACATGAAAAGAACCACCTGCTCACTGCAACTGTCAGTGAATGCCTGTGCTGCAGTATATTTTGTTGCAGTTACTACTAACCTTGAATCCTAATTAAGACTATTTTCTTTGCAAATCCATTTTTGCCAACAAAATGAAGGAATTGTCACAGAAATCCGATGTCTTGTTCATTTTGTTTCCTATAATGATACTGACTGCATGATATGTTTTCTTTCATTGTGTGATGGCCTGTATTAACTCAAAATGTTCTTCTTTTATAGTTAAATGTAAATGTGAAGCTACCATCAGGAGAAATATACAATTTAATGCTGTTCCTGTTTCACTCAATTGTGCCAGATCAAAGTACATTTAAAGTACTTTCAACTAAGGTGAGTCTTGTCATTTTTCTTTTTTTTTTCCAGTACTTATCATTCTTTTCCGCTTTAATCTTGTGTTACATTATATTCTACATGCTGAAAATAAAAATTTGAAGAATAAGAGAATGGGCAGAAATTGTTTATTGAAGAACAGTTTTGTCTAATGCTCCTTCGTTAGATTTTGAAGCAACATTTTGAAGGTGGTGATATTCTGTGAGACTACATATTAACAAAGAATAATTCTGTTTAGCGTGCATGCCATCATTTAGAAATCGCCTATAGTCCCATTTAAGGCAGTCTTCCTCTGTTTTCCAGGTGTGTAAACCAGCTGCTGAAGCCTGCTTTTTAACCCATCAAATATTAACTTATAAACCTCAAATTTTTAACCAATTTGAATCTGGAATATTTTCCTCATAAGCAGTATTCCAGAGCCCTGATGAAACGGGGCTTTCTGAATCCTTGAAATGTATTGACTTGTTGTTATTGAATGTTATGAAATATATACACCGGCAACCTGTAACATGACCACCCAACTAATATTGAGTAGATCCCCCTTTTGTCACCAAAACAGCCCTGACCCATGGCATGGGCTCCACTAGACCTGTGAAGGTATGTTGTGGTATCCAGCCCCAAGCGGTCAGTATCGGATCCTTTTAAATCCCTTAAGTTGCAGGGTGGGGCCTCCATGGATCGGACTTGTTTTTCCAACACATCCCACAGATGCTCAATTGGATGAGATCTGTAGAATTTGGAGGCCAAGTCAACACCTCAAACTCATTGTTATGTTCCTCAAATTATTCTTGAACCATTTTCTCAGTGTGGCAGGGAACGTGTTATGCTCTTGAAAGGAGGCTTCTGCCATCAGGTAATACCGTTCCCATGAAGGGGTGTTCTTGGTCAGAAACAATGTTTAGGTAGGTGGTACATGTCAAAGTAACATCCACATGAATGGCAAGACCCAAGGTTTTCCAGCCGAACATTGCTCAAAGCATCACATTGTCTCTGCTGGCTTGTTTTCTTCCCATAGTGCATCCTGGTGCCATCTCTTGCCCATGTAAGCAACAAACACGCACCCGGCAATCCACATGATGTAAAAGAAATCCTGAATTATTAGAACAGGCAACATTTGAGTTACAGTAGCTCTTCTATTGGATCAGACTACACGGTCCAGCCTTCTCTCCTCACGTGCATCAATGAGCCTTTGACGCCCATGACCCTGTCATCAGTTTGCCTTTTTTCCCCTTCCTTGAACCACTACAGGCTGGGAACATCCCACAAGAGCTGCAATTTTGGAGTTGATCTGACCCAGTCATCTAGCTATCACAATTTGGCTTTTGTCAAAGTTGCTCGGAGCCTTACACTTGTCCATTTTTTTTTTTTTACTCACGGCACAAAATCTTTCGGGACAAAATATTAATCTGCTGCCTAGTATATCCTACCCACTTCCAGGTGCCATTGTAACGAGAAAATCAATGTTATTCACTTCATCTGCCAGTGTTCATAATGTTCTGGCCGATCGGTGTATACTTGGACAACTATTTGTGTTGTTCCCTTTCTTCTGCACCTCTTCAGCAGTTTGGCAGGTCTGAAATCTTGGGCTGCAATGTAGTTTTAAAGCCTGTTCAATATCTTTAGAATATTGACAGATTTACAAACTGGTTGCCATGATTCCTTTTGTGCATGTGTGGTTTTAAAATATGTACCGTTAGAGCAGTATATAGCCTGGAGCTGCTTCTTGACCATTATATATCACTACTCTGACTACAGCTTCTAAAATTTGGCAATCGGGGTGTGGCAAATACATTAATATAGGCAGAGAATGACCATAGCATGTGCCTCCCTTGTTGTTGTCATTTGTAAGCGGAAAACAAAGGACTGGGGGCTGGGAGTGTTTCTTATATAAATAAGGAAGGGGCGTGTTAGGGTCTAGACTTGCAGCATGTAGAAGAAATTGATGTGAAAATTGGTCTCTTGGCTGGACCACATGCACAAAAGTAATTACTTTCAAGACAGATATAATTTATCTGCACATGGTGCCATCTATTCCTTGTATACTGAAATATCATTGCAAGTAGTTTGGCTTCATTGTGCTTGAAGAGCTGCTAAACAGTACAGGAACGGTTCAGCTGGTATGACGGCTCATTTTACTTTTGCTTTTGAATAGGACAGGTCAAACAAAACTGGCAAATTGTCGGACAGTTGTTATCACACTGCAGGTTGCTTATTCAGTTTTGGGGTTAACATGCAATTCTGTGCCTCAATGTTTTATTGAAGCATTCTTTAGTCACTTTTTGTTATTGTCTTGTCACCCAAGGACCTACTCCGTAGATGTCAGGAAACCCATATGCCATGTTTTGAGAGCTGTCAAACCTGACACAGGAGAGTTGGAGGAATGTATGCATGTTCTAGGCTGTTTCTGTGCTTCAGGCTTGGTTCACACCTAGGCGAAAGCATTTTTTGCACGTTTTTACGTGCGGTTTCACACACGCTTTATGCGCATAAATCCGGTTGCGCGTTCTTATGAGCAGATTGAAGCTCATTGATGTTAACCAGTTTACATCCGGGGGTGTTAAACCCCCTTCCCATCCAGGCCATTTTTCAGTATTCAGCGCTGCTGTACTTTGACTGACATTTATTCCGTCATGCAGCGCTGTACTGAAATTAATTTTATACCCTTTTTGGGGGACAGATAGAGCTTTCTTTTGGTGGTATTAAAATGCGAGTCTGCCGTCCGTTTTTTCTTAACGGGCGGACGGCAAGAGGTCAATGAGCAAACACGCATAAAATGTGCACACAAACACAGCAAATACGTGTTTTTAAGCGTTTCCTATTGGGTCTATGGGGCCAGAATGAGCTGTAATATGCCCCAAAAAAACTCATGTACTTTTTCCAGGACAGGCGTTTTGCTTATTGTGACAAAACGCTCAGATGTAAACAGGGACATAGAAATTAAAAGGATTTTTGGGGGGCATATTTTTTGGGCGTTTTTTAAGGCAGAAAAAGCACTACAAAACGCTCAGTGAGAAGCAGGCCTTAAGCCAACAGTTCTATATGCACAGCTGGGAAAAGCACTTACCTACTGGATCCCTGCTCCCACAGGCTCCGAGACCAAAACCCTCGACCTCTTTTCCCTACGCTCTAGCAATCTAATTTCCTCAAGTACAATGCAGTCCCCATAGTCCTGCATTATACATGAGTATGCAGATGGAAAGTCCACAAGCCAAAGTTTAGGGGAGATGAGAGGAGCGCTGACTGCTGCGGAAGCAGGGATCAGGTAAGTAACACTTCTTTACCCAATACCATAGACCTAAATGAGCATTTTACCCTTTCAGTGTGGAGGGAGCCCCACTGCAAGGGTGGTGTTTTTTTTTCTTTCTCCTTGGAGATATGTTTTTCAGCAAACGGAACATTAAAATGGACATTTGACCAGGCTGTGGACATTCAAGTATTAACATATTCTTAAAAAAGCCATAAATTACCTCTATACCTGCAGGGGCTGTAGCCTTAAAGTCCACAGCAGAAGTGCTTGTTTAAGCCTTGTTTGCAGTAGCGCAGCTCATCCTGTTTCTCCTCGAACATTTGCTATGTGTTTAGATTAGAGATTAGAAGGTTGGTAGGCTGCCAAGTCACTGCCAGGAGCAAGGGAAGCTGAGCTGCTGATAGACTTAATTGATTTCATTTTTTCTGCTGTGAAATTTGAGGATACATTGCTCCACAGTGCAGGCAGTTACAGGGGTCAATGAGGGCTTATTTTAGAGATTTACTTTCTATAAATACCGAAATCTCTACAGTTAAACTTTAAAGGGAACACAGATCACATTAAGCAACCATGGTTTGACGTGAGAAACCAATCTTCCAGAAAGGTGCAATCCAAGATGCGATTGTTAGGAAAGGCTCAGATTAGCTATATTCAGCCTCAGCTACACTGGCTTTATTTAATGACATGACCATATGGGACTAATTACTTGAGAAAAATAGTTTGATCTATAATTAGTAGATTGCCATGTGACATGACTAATAAGTAATGCACAGTAAAATGGCATTTTAAAATGTATATTATTTAATTAGCTTTTTGCTGATGGAACACATTAATCCTTTTGTACTTTTAGTGAAAATACATTGTAATAGATTTTCAGTATTTCAGTACTGCATCTGGTCTGTACATTATTATTCATCTTTTTTAAATAGTCGTATATAACTGGTGCGCGATCAGAATATAAATGATGTGATCATATTCTTTTGGTGAGTCTAGCTGGTCTAAATACTCAAAATAACAGCTGTGTCAATGGTACTTCTTTCATTATTGGCATTTCAATGGTCTTAATAGATGCCCCTATGCGAGGTCTCTGACATCGGCAAGATCAGAAATGTACTCTTATTGTAAGAAATGTGCGAAACTCATGTGCAAGTGTGCTTCTGCATGGCGTTAGATCACAAGTACTTATGTATATTAAAGTGACACTAAACTCAGGTGTTAAACCTCCAAAAATGCATTCAACTGCCTTAACAACAAAAATGTATCTTATTTGTGTATCACTCAGCTGTAGATCCTCAAATCATCTCTGAATTGGTGCTGACACTGTCCTTCCTTCTGCAGAAGGCTACTTTGGTTCCCCATGGTTCCTGTGTGTGTTGTAATGTAGTCACCACTCCAAGCTCAAATACAATATCACAGGCAGGAGCTTGGTGCGGTGGCTACGTTACAACACACACGAGGACCATGGGGAACAAAAAGCAGCCACCCTCCAGAAGGAAGGAAAGTGTAAGCACCAAGTCAGAGATGATTTGATGATCTACAGCTGGGTGATGCACAAATAAGATACATTTTTGTTAATAGTTAAGGTACTTGAATGCATTTTTTAGGTTTAACACCGGAGCTTAGTGTCACTGTATACATGTATTCTGCATAATTGTGGGTAATATTTTGCTGCTTTATGAATTTGGGAAATTAATATTTTTCTGTAAACCTTGTATAAATGTATGAGGTATCTGTTGTGTCCAAGTAAATACTTTTAATCTGCTCTGCTTTATAGTTTTTAGGCTTGTTTAAAGAATTGTTATTGAAGGTAACAGTAAGAAGTAGTTGTACACAAAAGCAGCCAAAACCTTATTGAAACCAAGATTATAATAACCTTAGAGTGCCTTGTTTCTGACTGTGGGCTTTCTTTATAGTAATTGATCGTGCACTGGTACAGTCTGACTCATAAAGAAAATGGAAATTTTATTAAAAGAGAATTGTCAAAATAGGCGCAGGTCTGCTGTTTAGAACTAGCAGGATAATTTTTTTTTCCTCCTTTAAAATTATGGACATGGAAATATAGGCTAAGGCTTCCTCCCCTAGGAATGGTTCATTTAAATCTGCTTGAGGAAGCTGAAACTGCTCTAGGTTAAAAACATAGTTCTTAGGAAATGACAAAATAAAATAGAAAATAGATAGAATTTGGTATTCAACGAAGGTTGGTTTTATGAAAAATATTCTGTAGAAGACAGATCTTATGCCCTTAAGGCATTAGCATTCTCGGCATAACAGATAGAAACAGAATGTTATTGAAAATCTAGCCGATGAAAGAAATTGTCTATGTGAGAATTTCTATTCTTATGGATGGCAGTAAATAAAGCTCTGATGTTCAGGGAACACAAGCCTTAATTGCTTGCACTGTTTGACAGAAGCACAGGCTTGGTAGCATAACTAATTAGTTTAGGGCATGGTAGTTTCTAATTAGTCAGACTATGTGGTGGCCTGCATGCAACTTGAGGTTTAGGTGGGGCATTTTTCATATAACTTGCCTCTGAAAATATGAATGTATGCAAATGAAACAGTTCCTTAGATTGATAGCTTAAACAAAGAGGAAGAATACCAATTAGCTTCTGTGCCCTTGTGTGACAGCTGACAGCCTGTGCACAGAGAGCTAGGAGCTGCTCTGTTTACATGAGCCACAATCAAAGAACAAGTCGTGTGCTTCGCTGAGGTTTCTCAAAAGCTGTACAAGGTTTCCTTTGTCACTTCATTTTATATACTCACGTACTGCCTTATTATTCTCAACAATGTATGTTATAGCAATGATGCTTATTATTAGTCACCCCCTGAATGGTTATTGGGTTGTGAATCCACTGTACATATTGCCTTTATTGCTTTATGCATCCTTGAAAGCGGTAAGGAATAAGGAACGCCTGCTCCGACTAATAGAAGTGCAATCTGCCATACGTCTACCATTTCTAGGCACCTAAGGGGACATTAGTGCTAATTTATTAAAACTAGAGTAAAGGGAAAATTAAGGATGTTGTCCTAGTAATATTCCCTGATATGCAATGGCAAAATCGTATTTGTTCATAGCTAGTGTTCATCCCAGGATTCACTTTTTCGTATAACTGCATCATATAATTGTCACTATTTTAGTGTGTCAAGCGTTTTTTTTCCGAAAAAGCTTTTATTATAAAGTTTTACAAAGTACATACAGTAATGAAAACATTGTTACATTGCTGTAAGATTAACAAATTCATCCAATCACAAAGTTGGGCTTGGTTGCCAGGTGGGTAGTTGGGGGG
>NW_017306725.1:1055906-1114537 GCF_000935625.1 Nanorana parkeri
CCCAGGCGGCATTTTTTTTTCTGCTCGCGCGCGCCCCCTAGCTGGCACGCACGGGCAGAAAAGACCAGACCAATGCAAACACACGTTACCGGGTGTTTCACATATAGACGATCGGCGGCTACATAGCCCGCCGATCGTCTATATGTGCTCGTTTTTTTGATAACATGCTGATTTCCCTCTGGGCTGTGAATGCAGAAGTGATGTGTATTACATCACTTCTGCATTCACCTGTCAGTCATCTGGCTGCTATAGCCAGAGAAATAAAGCTGATGAAGCAGATCTCTGCTTCATCAGCTTCTTTTGGGGTCCACAGGTGATATTAGGGGTCCTAGAGACCCCTAATATCTCCATAAAGAGGACCTGTCAGTGTGCCTTTGCTATTATATAGGGGGTTGTTATCCCCCTATATAATAGCAATAACAATAAGTGCAAAAAAAAATATATAAATAAAAAAAAAGAAAAGTAACACATAAAAAAATAAAATAAAATAAAAGCCACATATAAAAAAAGGGGAAAAAACCCCCCCAAAATGTTTAACTCCCCCACCCCCACGTTTACGCGCCTATAAACGTAAATACGCGTCCGGTGCCCCAGCGCGCAAAAATTACAATTGCGCTACACATGTTACATATCGCCGCGAACGTCGCAGTGAGAGCAATCATTTTAGGGCCATCAATCACTGATAACACTAAACTGATGAGCGGTAACAGCTTTTAAAGCGTCGCCTATGGCCAATTTTGGGTATTATCGTTTTTTGAGGTTTCGCGCGCGCACGCAATTTTAAGGCTTGACATGTTTAGTGTCTTTTTACCCGACGTGACCCCATCTTTTATATTTTACCAAAAAATTGGGTAATAATAAATGTTTTATCATTTAATATAGGGGAAACTGTTTTTTTTTTTAAATTTCGGTAATTTTTCCTTAATATAGTAAAAAAATAAAACCCCCAGTGGTGAATAAATACCACCAAAAGAAAGCTCTATCTGTCCCCAAAAAAGGGTATAAAATTCATTTCAGTACAGCGTTGCATGACGGAATAAATGTCAGTCAAAGTACCGCAGCTCTGAATACTGAAAAATGGCCTGGATGGGAAGGGGGGTTTAACACCGCGGATGTCAACTGGTTAAGTGTATAGGACACTTCTTGGAAATCCAAAGTGAAGTAAATTGAGATAGAGGAAGCCCCATGGAAGGAGTGCAGAGCATGAAAAATAGAGTAGAAATAGGACAGAGGCTTCTGTAGAGTAGTAGTTTCCAATTGATATTATAGCGTAAATAATTGTAGTAGAAGAGAGATCTTTGTACTGAAATTTGGAGAGGTTGCTAGATGCCCAAAAGAATCTACAACCTATACTTTGTCTATGGAGTCTATTATCTACTCAAAAAACTATATAAATTCATACAAAACATATTCAAAAAGGTATATAGCGGCACACTATCACATTCTCGATTCAATAATGTTTTTGAATATGTTGAAAATAATTTATAAAGTATTTTGAGTAGTAAGTAATTATGTATTTATATTAGATTGGCCACCCCTAGGTCCCCAGAAGAAGTGCATAAGCGAAACGCGTTGGGACAAAATCCTTGAAAATAGGGATGTCCGATGCCACTTTTTCAGGCCCAAGTACAAGTATAAGTACTTCCCCTCATGTACTTGCCGATACCAATTACCGATACTTTTTCTTAAAGGGACAAGTGACTTTAAATGATCCATAGTACAACTACATGTTCTGTACTATGGATCATGATTTAACCCATTCATTTTAGCAGAGGAGAATTGTAACTCTATTGCTGGAGTGTAGTGGAGGTATGTGCTGTGTGTGTATATATAAGCACAAGCTTCGGCGCTGGGCATCGGGGCATTTTGACAAGTACAAGAATGCCTTGTATCGGGCCCGATTCCGATGCTGGTATCGGGACATCCCTACTTGAAAACGTAAGCCAGAGAAATATTGTTGGACTGATCATATATTGAGAAGGATAAAGATGAATTACGGACAATATTCATGGTTTCCTACTATGGTATTTGTATGTACTCTGGCTGCTCAACAAGGAAGCAAGGGATTTTGATTTTGTTAGGGTTTTAATCTGTATGTCAACAACTGTTCTACAACTTTGTGTACTCTGAATAAATTATATGTATTTTATAAACTTACGCAATGGTGTGTGCCTCTTTAAACCCCAAGTTCTATATTTTGTGTAATTATTGAATACTAAGAGGGGGTGAGGTGATTTTCAGATTGCACATGTTTGGGGCTATATGTTGTGAATTACAGTACACAGGAAGATACATGGGCAGTGAAATTCTGGCGAGATCAAAAGGTATTATTCTGTACGTGCAGAAAATGTAATTAGACTTAAAGTGACACTAAACTCAGAAGTTAAAGCTTAAGAATGCATTCAAGTGCCTGAACTATTAACAGTACCGGACCTTATTTGTGTGTCACTCGGCTGTAGATCCTAAAATCATCTCTGAAATGGTGCTGACACTCTCCTTCCTTCAGGAAGGTGGCTGCTTTTGTTCCCCATGGTCCCTGTGTGTGTTGTAAAGTAGTCACCGCTCCAAGCTCGCTCCCTGACAGCTCCACCCTTGATGAAATATTTTGAAGGAGAGAATGAAAATTTATTTCCGACAGATTTACCTTGTAGCCCCTGGGCTGTCAGCTGAGCGCCACTGCTTTAAGTGATAATGATAGTTGAATAAAACAAGAGAATGGCATGTGTGGGTGATGCTTTATTTACAAGTAAATGGTTGGCTTTCTATGATTTATTATGGTAATTTTTGTGTCAATTTTGTTGCTGTCTATTGATTTATTTATATCTTAGCAGAGCAAATAATTTAGCAGGTAGCACTTATCATGTCTTTCTTTTATAGCTCAGTTTTGCTGTCCCTCTCTCCAGTTGATTTTTGAACAAATTTCCATAATATGCAACAGCTGGTGTAATCGGAGGACTGATTTACATCACGCAGTTTGCATTTTTCCCCTGTTTTTTTTGTTCCTTCATTTAAAGTCCCCCGTCATGTACTACCTTCCAGGCTTATCAGCTCTCACTGAGGGAAGGAGGTGTTCAACCGTTTTCCCTCCTTCTGCTCATCACCTGAGGCATAAGCTTACAATGCAGTGGGTCCCAGTGAGTTCAAGGATGGCAGACATCTCACCAATTGTCATTCTTGGTGAGACAGAGAGAGCTAAAAGAGATGCTGGTTTACATCAACCAGAAATGGGGGAAATATGGATAGATTTAATCAAAATGACTTTTGGGGACCTTAACACATTCTTGCAATAGGCTGCCACTAATGCAGTTAATGCTTGTGTCAGCAAATGGACAAAAATATAATAAGAACGTTTATATGTGATATTTTTAGTTACATACACACACAATGTAATGCTAATGTTTTATAAATGATGTTATTTTTAATAGAGTACATGCCATGCCGGTTCATTACAGGTGCACACTCTTAAACACAACTCAGGTAGTTGATTGATCTTATTTCAGAGTAAAATCCATAGACATGTATGTCCGTAGGGCTTTTATTGAAAGTTATGGGAGTTTTACTGAAGATGTGCAATACTAGCACAAGTGAATTGCAGATTGGTGTTCTTTTAACTCTGATAATGGTTATTCGACAAGATGCTGACAGCATTTGTTCTACAAAGAAGAGCTCCTGGCAGAATAAAACTTCACCCTTGCAGTGGGGCTACCCCGCACTGCGAGGGTTAAGTACTCGTTTTGGTCTAGGGTATAAATTATAAAAAGATATACTCCCTGATGACCCACCTGGTTGCTAAATCAGTCCCCGCAACCTCTTTCCCTCTCCGCTCAGGTGCCCTAAGGATCCGTGAGTCGTCATGTCTAAGGACCTGTTCACACCACATCCAGATCATCTCCAGACCAGATTGTTTCAGGGCCCAAAATGCATCCTAATGTATCCCTACGCTATTTCTGGCCTCTGTTCACACCAGCGCATTCAGTTCCAGACCAGAAAATACTGCTCGTCTCATTTTGTCTGCTCTGGAATGCATGAAAACATCAAAAGCGCATGCACACGCACTGGAAAGCACCTGAAAGCCCATTTTAAGCTAAATTTAAAACAAAATAAAAACAGCTCTGGTCCGGAAAATGGTGTGAACCTGTCCTAATACAGTGTCTTATATGTAAGGACACTGAGTGACATTCTGCCACCTGAGTGGAGGAGGAGAAAGGCTGCCGCGACCAGTCTAGCAGTCAGGTGTTTCCGAGGATCGGATGACTATATCTTTCTTATTTTACCCCCTAGACCAAAATGAGTACTTAACCCTTGCAGTGGGGCCCTGCAAGGGTCATGTTTTATTCTGCACGAGGTTGTTTTTTAAAGAGCAATATGACCATACACGCAATAGGTTGGACTTGATGGACTTATGTCTTTATTCAACCTCAAATACTATGTAACTATGTAACCACACTGTAACTCAAATTGTTTATTTTGGTATTTTACAAAGTAATTTGAAGCCATGTGAGAGTATCTAAAATATGAAAAGTGTGACAATGAACACAAAACAAATGTAAAAACACAAGTGAATGTTACAAATGCTCAGGTAGGTGTGAATAGGACATATCAGATGGTGCCTTTTTTTTTTTTTTTTTTTCCAGGGCAAGCCCTTTTGCTGGTTAACCAATTTCACCCTTTCTATAATATGAGCCAATTTGATTTGCTGCAGTAATGAAGATTTACAGTGAAAAAATGGTTTCTTGTTGAAGCAAGTAGAGGTTTGGAATTGCAATTTCTTGATAAATTCCAGACTGAGTGAAGGTGATGTCTTTATTTACACAGGAATCCCCACGTGAACGTGTGGCACATACAAGCAGCTTTAGTAATATTCAAGCTAGTCTGAAATGCTGGAACTGCTAAAGATTACCTGCAGCTGAGTGGATGGGATATGTTTGCTTTCGTAAAGGGCAGAATTCAGTGCAGACTGGTTCTTTCTAGGTGCCTGTGTCAGTACTGCTGCGTACAATAGTCTGCTTGTTAAAGGGCCTGTACGGCTCACTAGGACATAGTGGTCATAGGAAGCAATCCTGTTTATATCCCTTTCACAGTTCTTGATGCAAGAACAGGAAACTAGTTCTTCTAAATGTTTGCAAGGCAGAGCTCAATTGTGCACACCCTATGTTTTAATCTGCACATCTTTCCATTTTGGAATTTGTAAAGGAGAGCTGGTGCTAATGGAAGCCTAAACTGACAAACCTTTCATCAGAAGTCTGTAATAAAATGAGAAAGATGATGCAGCCTTGGGCATCATGCACACTCAAGTCTAAATAAACACATTTCCTTCATTTTTGTTTTCCAGCATACCAACATTCCATAGTGCAGACCACAGAAAACCATAGAGCCCTGTGACTAGTAATTCACAGGCACAGAGCAAGCATTGTAATGTATGTAGAGTACCATATCCCCTCCCATTGATGTTGTATGGTAACGCTACATCAGGGAGCCGTTGATGTGTGAAAACATACTGCTCTTGCCCTTAGGGTTTGTTCACACTGGATGCGGTGTCATTCATTATTCTATTGTAGAGTATTGTAACGTGTTGGCCATCAATTAATGCTCCAAACTTTCTGCAATATTCTACATTTGAAAAAGATAATATGTTGTTTTCAAAAGGGCTGCATGTTGCGAAAAGTACTCATATCTACATTTTATTTTCATTTCACTGGACCATCAAAAAACAAGCCAACACAAATGTTAAGTGCCAGTTAAGCATAGCAGGACAAGTGCTTTGCTGTTAACATAACTCAATGACATCTGTAGCAAAGGTTTTTATTGTTTGTCTTTTAGTGAGGATTCGTTTTAAATTTGGAAACACTACTAAATCTTTCTAACAAACCTCTGCTTCACCTACAGCTCATCTGCATTTGCCCCACAGTCTTGTACACAAGGGCAATATACTGTATGTGGCACCCTTGTGTCGCTTTAACAGTTAGCCGCAGAGTGGTCTCCAGGTCCCGAGACATCCTTTCTTTTTGAGTATGCATATGGATGGGGCGAAGTTAATCTGAAATGTCACCTTTTGGTACTGTGCTCTGCTTGCGGCCCTCTATGGCAAGTCAACAATCCTATTTTTATACTTACCATGAAATAGATTTTTTGAAATTCATTAAAGGACACGGGGCCCAAAATCAACCCCCCCATGTTTGGGATTTACTCCGATTTACTGCTTTTCTAAAAACTGAAGCATACTGGGAGTGGGAGGATTTATACCTGACTGGTCAACAACAGGTTCATAGTAGGTTTAGAAATCCGGTTTGATTCACCCTCTCCGATTATCTCTGTTACCATTGTCACTTGGACAGAAAGTTATAAAAAAAATCTAAAATTTGTAACCAGGACAAGAAGTGATGGCAAATCTTCCTGAGGTGACTCCTGTTCCAAGATGGACAAAATGGGGCTGACTGGCTTCATAGATGAAAAATCCAACAACATGTGTACCCCTACAGACGAAATAGAGCACAACTCCATGAACCATAATATAATATAGGGATTATTATACAGGATTTATATAGCGCCAACAGTTTGCACAGCGCTTTACAATATGAGGAGGACATTAGAGTTACAATACAAGTCAAGACAAAATGGTTAAAGAGGGCCCTGTCCGTGAGAACTTACAATCTAAAAGGGAGGGGATCATGCAGAATCAATGATGTCCATCAAAAATTGTGCTCAAGTATGTAGAATGCCCCTAGACATGATCAGGAATTGCACAAAGTGCACTAATTGTAGATAGTTCTGAATCTATCCATAAACCACAATGTCTTGGATCTCCGATTGCAGTAGCAGCCAGTCACCACAGGTATCCAAGTATATAATCTAAGAGATGTTTCACACTACTTTGAGAAGCAAACACTTGAGTACTGCCTGCTTGAACCATGTTAGTCAATACAGTTCCCAGTGTGGCTTGACAAATCAAATGCCAGAGCATTATGCCCCTAATCAGACAAGATGTCAGGCTGCATTAAGCTAATTAAACATTACTAAACCACTTATTTACAAGTAATAAGTATTTTACCAACCCTAAAGTGGTGCTGCGATTGGGCATTGAAGCCTATTTATTAGCATGGTAGCCAAGGAACCAGCATTCTCAAGAGCAAAGCTTGGTGATGCATCCTCCATTATTCTCTCATGACCCTTGACTTCTTTAATGCACCCTCAGCTCTAGTTTGGCATGGTAATCACAGATAATTATAGAAGTGATGACTGTCACTTTAATGCCTTTCCCTGCCACAGACATTATGGCATATGGGGAAACAGAGGTGCTTGCAGCTTGCCAGGCCAGTATAAATTACATTGGCTGCCTTCTGCCTTTTGCTGTGAGCTCCTGGTCGCTTTAGCAACCATAAACCTATGATAAGGGTCCCGTAGACTCTTCTGAGTAAATGAATAGGTGATCACAACCAAGCATGAAAAATGTAGTCTGTAGAGATCTGTGTTAATAAACGCTGGAGCTGCAGGGGAGCAGATCGAGGACCAAAGGGAAATATTAGGGGTCTGTTTAGTATGTAATAAATAAATGCTGGTGTGCATTGTGCACATAGATTGCAGTGTGATGTTAAGCATTGCAGAGCTTGATTTAATCTTTCTTTTTTCACTTTCTAAAATAACATCCATTCAACTATATGCCGCCACCATTTTTTTTTTTTTTTAAAGGCATGACTTAAAATTTACAAAAATGTGTTATTAGTTCACTCAATATAGTTTTGTATTTTAGATTTAGTAGGGGTTATATAAGTTATGCTGGTTTTCTGTGTGCTACTAATAATTTATAAATGATAAACATTTATGCAATTATAATGGGACTTGCAAAATCAGTAGCACCATTTTTTATGTTATTGATCCTGCACATTCAGAAAATGTATTATTATTATACAGGATTTATACTGTATAGCGCCAACAGTTTGTGCAGCGCTTTACAATATAAGGAAGACATTACAATCACAATTCAAGACAAGATGGTAAGGAGGGCCCTGCACGTGAGGGCTTACAATCTAAAAGATTGTATGTATGGTTTGAGGGGTGTATTTTACAATCTCTGAAAGCTGTAAGTAAAACCATTCTAGTGCAGAGGTGGAAAGCAGAGTCTGTCAGCAAAAGTCTATGCCCAGGTTCACACCTAGTGTATTGTTTTTGTGCGTTCATGCACGTTTGTTCTCCGTGTTTGCACATCCCCATTGATTTTAATAGATTCCATTACGCATGACAAACGTGGAAAAGTAGTGCATGTAGCAAAATCTGCGACATGCGTTCTAAGTTTTTCACTTCTGCATTTTTTGTGCATTTTAAATTGCGCAAACGCAGAGGAGGGATGTGCGTACTCCTGGCCTCATTTGGGGTGCCATTAAGTAATTTTTTGCGAACATGCTTCAAAATGCAAATTTTTTTCCCCCCGTGTTTTGACGTTCGTTTCCACAACGCTTAGGTGTAAACCGAGCCTTAAACAAGCTGCTGTCTGGCGTTCCCCCATTTCTAGGTGTACAGTGTTCAGGCTAACAGGATTGGGTTCCCCCTTTTCTGTTAAGGCGCACTTCCATAGTGCTGTGAGTGCCCCTTGTGCGTTTCAGCATTAAGCATCTCATTCCCAGGTTTGCAAGGCTTCCACCTGGTCTTCACAATTCTACTAGGTGGATGTTTCTGCCTCATTTGATATCAGCTTGAGTTGTAAGGTCCTTCAAATGCTTCTTTGAGCTGTAGGCAGTCCCCAGTTTTTGTTATGTTGGGCCTGTGTCCACACCTCAATTAGACTGCTTTTAGTCGGTGTCCCTCAACGGATTCAAATGAAAATAGGATATTTGTATTCACTATAACATCCTTTGTCCATTCAGGGACACAGCTCCCAGCATGTTTTGTTTACTACAATGCTGTCAGTAATGCTTTTCTAGAAAACTGAGGCATGCTGGTAGTAGGGGTTACACCCGGGGCTGGCCTACATGTTTTCTTATTTGCAGGTGTCCAATCCTCTTGTAGATGGGAGTAGAACCCCAAGGTTACACGACTTCTTGTATACTCCAAGAAAAGGATTTTCGTACAAACATTCTATTTTTACAGTTGTCCCAGATATCCATAAATGTAAACCAGTGGACTGATTTTCTCTTTACCTTTGCAGCAAATAAAGGTTGATACTTGTAACAAAATCATAGAGGGAACAAAGGGGGAGGACTCAGAAAAACGTTGCACTTTATGGAGAAAAGCGAGCCAGAAAAATGCATGCAATTTTATTGTACACTAGTTTTGGTACTAGAGATGATGATTTAAGTAGAAGGTAATGGCTTAATTGTTTACCATTGGCTATTGAGGGTTTTCCTGTTTATGTGGTATATTATGTGATATTTATGTGCTCTAACATATGAGTAAAACTTAATACAAACTTCTTCTTGGTTTCATGTGACCCAACCACTACTCATTTCCTCTAGTCTTATATGTTCACCTCCCTTATGTAATGGAATGCTGTTTCAATACGTATTTGTACTTTTAGATTGAGATCAAAATGAAGAAGACAGAAGCTGTTCGATGGGATAAACTAGAGGGTCAAGCAGATTATCAATTAAAACATTTCACACCAGGTATGTATGATATTTCCACGCAGTATTTTAAGTGATCATAGACACAGACAACCTTATCCATCAGACATTGGGGGACAAGTCAGTTGTGAATGATAGTGCACTTACAGCATGCATTTTGCAGCCGTTGTTTATCCAAGGCCTGCTGTTGTCTGGCCCCCTAAATATAGTCCAGTAATCAGGAGCCAGAATATATCTATGATGATTTTAAAGCCTGACCGGCAAGTGTGAGGCCAAAAGAATGGAGGGGGCCTAGCTACTGTTACATGTGCAGAGATGCTCTGCTGCTTCCAGTTATAGAATTATCTGCTTAAGGTACAGTACTGATTGCTTTGTCACATTTGTCAAAGGGGATTGATCTGACTGCCTTTTACTGTAGGACAGTGTGGCACTGACTCACTTTTTTGTGGCACTGACTTGCAGTTCACGTGGTGAAAAGGAAGTGGAAATGGACCAATTTTTAGTTAGTGTGGTAGCTCAAAGTCTGTTGCAAGCTGCTACGTATAGGGTAGAGGTGGGGGCCCGGAGGTCCCTGCACTTATCTGTATATTATGCTTTGCTTCAAAACTGAACTATTCTGATCAGGCAGAGGTTAGCGTCGGGTCTTGCCATTAAGCCTCCCCCACAAATGCCTACTTGCCTGTCAATATATTAGGCAGTCTCACTGGTCAGTATGAGTTCGGAGGGAGGGTTAATAACTCTTCAGCATATTGAGGAAGTGCTAAAGTTTATCCAGATTTGAATGGCCTGACATTCCAGCAAAGCAGAGGATACTGAAAGCTGCTGCAGATATGTGCAGGGACATCCAATTTCCGTAGTTTGAAAGCAATAGGGTCTCTTTACGTTAACATGCATTTTGCATTGATGCATTATATGTGCAGATTACAATTATCTTTATTGTTATTGTATTATGCCATGATGTTCTGTGTTGCTGAACAAATCAAGGGCTGCAAACAAAAGTAAATATTGGAGATAGTACAAATCCATAGGAAAAAAAAAAAGAAGACATTGTGAGATGACCTAAAAATGGCATTGCATAGCAAGATATACTAAAAAAAGGACTTTGCGCGCAAATAGAGAAACTGATTTTGCAAGTGTAACATCTGTTCTATATGATGTATTGCATTATGCTTAACCCTTTCGCTGCCAAGCCCTCCGGAACATTTTTCAAATCAGCTGGCCAAGCCATTTTTGAATTTTCTGCAATTTTTTCCTATTGATTTGATTTTCAACTGCTGCGTTGCTAGCGTTTGTAAAAGACCCCCCAAACCATATATTTTCTGAAAGTGCAGGCCCGGTAGAATAAAAAGATGGTGATACTAAATTTGTAGGCCCTGCGATAATTGCGCAAATGTTTCTCAAATTAATATTAAACCGATAAAAATACACAATTCAATTGTTAAAACACACCAAAATCAGTATCCGTGCACAAAAGTTTTTACTTTTAGCGAAATGCACTTTTGGGCAGGCAATAACTTCCTTTTGTGAGATTGCCTTAATTTTAAGTCTCATAGGTTCTGTTTAAATTACACACACTTTGACCTTAAATAGCTAAAGCTGGCTTCCAGCTAAACACTAAAATACATATACTATATATGAGAGCTGTTTTACCTGCAAAAGGATTTGTATTTATCCAATCATTCCGGAGATATACACAGCCCTTATAAACAGCACTTACAGCCTGGTGAGCTGGCATTTTCCCCCTACTGCAGGGGGATGAGCAACAGACTGATTAAGTCTTCTCTCTGTGCTCTCCTCCTCTCAGCATGTCTGCAAGCACATGTAGACTGCAGGACACTTGATTGACTACTATTGCTGTCCTTCCCTCTTCCAGTCTAAGGCTGGGCACACACCTTACAACCATCGCAAGACTTTTGTCTTGCGATGGTTGTAAGGTACTTAAAAAAATGTACGATCTGCCTATCTTGCATAGGCAGATCATACTTGCAATGATCGCAAGCCATGCCCCCTGAGGGGCGGGCTTCCGATGACCGCAATGCCGAACGGGCAGTGTGCGCTCACCGGCCCGTACGGCTGTTATCGTACGGACATGCCACAAACCCGCCGAACATCGTACGATGCTCGGCGGGTTTTCGAACATGTCCGTATTTTTTACATTTATTGCATTCATTGTTTTTTTTTAAATATTTGCTTGAAGTTAAGATATAAGAACATATTCGCTTTCTTTGGCTGAGCAGAAAGCAGGCACGGAACTGGAACTAAAGCACCTTTAAATTGGTGCTTTTTTGAGACTTGCTGTATCTGCTTTCTAGAAAGAAAACAAAAACAAATCTCGTACCCTAAGGGCTAGTTCACACCATAACTGCATTGCAGCTGCATCTGGTGTGAACTAGGCTTAAGCTACTATAGCTTGTATCCATTAGCAGCATTATAGGGAGATCTTAGGAGATACATTAAAAGAACACCATCATGAAAGTGTTTATATTCCAGTAACTTTGTGGTTAATATATTGAATTTTAGTATTCAGCATATAAATTCCTTTTTTTTTTGTTTGCCATGCCTTTATTATTTATTTATACTTTTAAATACAGATGAAACAAAAGTGACAGTTTAAATTGTATATCTATTACCTATCCTTATTATTATTATTATTATTATTTAGAACCCCTGTCAGGTTTTACTGCTACCTGGGGCTCTGTTAGAGAGCTTTCTTCAGACTGGAAGTGAGGGAAAATCTGTGATGGGGAAACAATAAAAAAAATTCTGACAGTGGTACTAGCATTTCCCTACTAATGTTCTGATACTGTTGGATAGATTTTCCCTCACTTCCTGTACTGGGGCAACCTTTTTACCAGACAGGAAGTTAAATCATCTTCCCAATGAAGCGTCCAACAGCATTAAAACCTGATCTGAGTTCTAATCCTTACCCATTGTATCCAAAACTAAAACAAATCTGTTGGCTATAGATACACTTTAAATCGAACACTGTTGCTGCATTTGTTTGTAGCACCCCTGGCAGCCCCAACCCTGTCACTGCCACTTTTACAGAGCTAATTGGTCTGCAAGTGCAGAAAAGTATAAATAGAAACATGAGGAAAAGGAGTTCAAATCCTGGACTACTATATTCACTTGTATTACTATACAGTCATCAGAATATAATGTTGTCTTTGGAATGGAATGACAGTGATTCCCTTCCTTAGTGGAAAGGACTTGGTAAAACAACCCACTTATTAGTACACATTCAGGGCATTGTAGAACAATAGCTGCATCCTAGGTGTACAAGTAAAAGGCTTATACCTATATTACGGAGCCTGATTTAGCTTTAATAAATTGCTACCTTGTATACAGTACTAAGGCTGGCAAAACTAGGGTAGCGTACACACATTGTTCTATCATTCAGGTATTTCAATTGCTTATTTACTTGTCAGTATAATGAAAGTCTATAAATATGGTGCTCAGCATAAATAGCACTGTAAGTGCTAACATAACTAAGTATTTTGATATCCATCTAGCACATTGATAAGTTTATTCTTCAAAGTGGCCGCTAGCTTTTACTAAAACATAATTTCTTTTTCGCTCATTAAGGGACGTAGGATTCAGTTATTTAGAGACTACTGAGTTACACTGCCCTCTTCCATTGGCCAGCCAAGTATAAGCCCTCAAACTCCCATTATGCTTCAGTTTTCTGTTCGTGTCCTAGGAGGATGGATTTTTTCCTCAGTCAAGACTTCCATCTATATACTGCTGGAGTTTGCTTTTTATGCATCTCTCCAGATCGGTGTGTCCTCAGCAATGTCTTTGGAGGCCTAACCCAGACCCCACTTGAATAAAGATTCCAGACCTTTGTATACATTGTCAGTTAGCCACAGAAGTGCTTTCTAGGTTCAGAGCTGTGGTCCAGTCTCTGAAGACTCCGAGTCTCATTGTTTTCATCTGGCCATAGAAAATCTGCAGATAATCCATAGGTGTATGGTCTTCTTACAGGACTGTGCTTACAGCTTTGAATTGCTGTCCAATCACCTGAAGGTAGCTGCATAATCCATTGGTTTAAGAATTAACTCCCTGTGTTCTGTGATGTAAGCCTAGAAATTGATTTGACTGGTATGACAAAAATGCTATTTTATACAAGGAAAACATAATGGTGCTTGATATGAAATGGGCTTAATGACAGTAAAAACTGCTTATTTACATCCCTGCCTGTCATGGGTTTGCAGTGCAGTATTCTGATGAATCAGCTGTCTTATGTTCCCAGATTCTTTGCACAAATACCCAACATCATCTCACCATACCAAGAATTGGGACAAGTTGGTTGGTGAAATCAAGGAGGAGGAGAAAAATGAAAATCTTGAGGGAGATGCTGCACTGAACAAACTATTCCAGCAGATTTATTCAGATGGCACTGATGAAGTAAAGCGTGCCATGAACAAGTCATTTGTAAGTATTAAAAGCATCTGCACACCTTCCCCAACTTCATTATAATGCGGTTTTAATATGAAATAAATGCTTTGCATGTGTCCAGAACTGAAGATCTACAATTATATCTTAAGTATCTCTATTCATCTGTTAATGAAACCCAGTTTTAGCTACTTGCTGGGTTTGCCTTTGCTGAACTGCAGCTTTTCAGTTCAACTCTCTCTATTTCCTCCTATAGTTGCCATTTATTGTCCAGCACGAGTCTTGGTGTTGCAGCTAAATTGTCTATATATTTTTGTGGAAAATCGGCACATATAGCACAATTGCCTTATATGGTCTAAAAGACATTGATGGCTTAATGGGCTTAGTAACATCACGTCGGGGAGATCTTGTAGCCAGATATCTAGTCACATCGAGGTGTTGTATGTATGGGCATAAGACCTGTTTAGGGTTTATTGTACCTACTTGTGCTAAACAGTTTCAAAGGTATCGTAGGGGAACATGGAACAGTGCCTGTGTATAAAAAGCTCTGAGAAAATATGGAGGTGCTGTTGTTGACCTCTTACACTGGTACTGGCTTCTTTGCTCTGTCAGAATGCCAGCTCCAGTATGTTGGATGCATTGGAAGACCTCAAGAATAGCAGAGCACTATTGTGCTTGTCACACGTTACCAGTTTTATATCAAACATTTTTGGAACGTCCACAAAGGTAATCAGCCCCCCCCCCCTTGTTTGCCATTTTTTTTAATAGTGAGCATATACTGTATATGTTTGGCTTGCATTCTTGTAATCATGGAATATGACTCTTTAACCCCTTCGTGACTGACGACGTACAGTGTACGTCGCCAGCATCGGGGCTGTTTAAACAGACTCCCGGCGACTTTTGCCGCCGGGAGTCTGTTTAAACTTGTAGAGCCGACTGTCGGCTTTACAACAGAAGCGATCCTGGCGACTTGCCTGTCGCCAGATCGCTTCTGCGTCCCGAAGAAGGGGCCGCCCCCCCGCCGGACACCCCCGCCGTGCTTCCCGGGCTCCGATGAATTGTAGCAGTGCAGCACTTGCTGATCACTCCCTGGATTGGAGTTATATGTGCAGTTAGCTGATCAATGAAACCATCTGTATTTCTCTTAATACAGGTCTCTTAAAAATATATCTTAACCACTTGCTGACCGGGGGGTTGACACCCCCTGCCTGTTGAGGCCGTTTTTCAGTATTCAGCGCTGCTGTACTTTGACATTTATTCCGTCATGCAAAGCTGTACTGAAATTAATTTTATACTATTTTATAGGGACAGATAGAGCTTTCTGTTGGTGGTATATAATCACCACTGCGGTTTTTATTTTTTACTATATAATGAAAAAAGTACCGAAAATTTGGAAAAACAAACCTGTTTTCCCTACGTTTATGTCATAAAACAATTATTATTACCTACATTTTTGGAAAATATAAGACGCAGTCACGTCGGGTAAATACCATGTCACATGTCAAGTTTTAAAATTGCGTGCGCCCACAAAATCGCAAAAAACTACCATGCCTAAAATTGGCCATAGGCGACGCTTTAAAAGCTTTTACCGCTCATCAGTTTGGTGTTATCGGTGATTGATGGCCCTAGAATGATTGCTCTCACTGCGACGTTTGCGGCGATATGTAACGCGTGGCTTAATCGTTTTTGCACATAGGCATACCTGACACATATTTATGTCTATAAGTGTGTGTGCTGGAGGTGGGGGACTTAAAACTTTTTTGGGTGTTTTTTTTTTAAAATGAGACTTAAATTTTTTTTTTTTCCACTTAACTTGATTGCTAAAAAGCCCCCTATGTTATAGCTAGAAAACAAAGACAGGTCCTCTTAATGGGGACCTCAGGGGTCTCCAAGACCCATAATGTCACCTAGGGACCCCCAAAGAAACCCATGAAGCAGAGATCTGCTTTATCAGCTTCTTCTCTGGCTCTCAGCCAGATAAATGACAGCTAAAGGCGGAAATTATGTAATAGACATCGCTTCCGACTTTAGAGAGAGGAGGGGGAGAGATCAGCGGTGGGGGAAATGCTGATCTCTCTTCCTTCTCTCTACGAGCAGTCACTGAGGCGGTGTTCTCGGTCCCAGGCACCGCAGAGGGAGGGGGCGCCACCGCCAAGTGACTCGTCTGTGCACAAAAACTCGTGTGCAGAAAAAATGACCGCAGATGTTCTGGACTGCTGATTCTAGATTTGGAATCAAAGGCCTGGAGAGCGGTTCAATAATGAATGTCTGCAGCAACACTCAAGCAAAGTGGGGGTTTCTTGCAGGTTTGAGGCTGCATTTCTGCACATGGAGTTGGAGATTTGGTCAGAATTAATGGTCTCCTCAACGCAGAAAAGTGCAGGCAGATGCTTATCCATCATGCGATACCATCAGTCCTGTCTGACTGATGATTGGTCCCAAATTCATTCTGCAGCAGGACAATGGCCCCAAACATACAGCCAAAATCATAAAGAATTCTCTTTAGTGAAAAGAACAAGGAGTCCTTGAAGAAATGGTATCACCCCCAGAGAGCCCCAATTTCACCATTATTGAGTCAGTCTGAGATGACATGAAGAGACAGTCTAAAGAAGGAATGTGGTTAGTTCTCCTACATGCTTGGAACCACCTACCACTGAGTTCCTTAAGCTGCGTGTGCAAGGGTACCTAGGAGAATGAATGCTGTTTTAAAGGTAAAAGATGGACATACTACATTTTTATTTCACTTCTTTTTTTCTGTTTTATATAATTTGTAGGTTGCTAATTGTAAAATAAGAACTATTTATTGTGTTGTTTATGAAGTCATCCTTACTTTACAGCATTTCTTTGTCACTGTATCAGGAGCCATTATATCCTGCATATGTAAATCCTAAAAACATGTCATGCCTGAGGTACCAAAGGACTAGAGTTGTTAAACCGTGATTTAAGCAGTGCTTCAACCCACTGGCAGCTAAATCAGTTGGGGCCAATATAAGCTATAGGCTACAGCTGGTGACTATGCATCTACTACATGGTAGTTTTTCTAACCAGTGAGACAGCTGCCCTATTTAGATTCAGAGCTACTTGTCCATTTATGTGCAGGGATGAATGTTTCCCCCACTACCAGCCTTAGCTCTGTAATGTATCCCAGTTAGATTTACTATGCTGGTTGTGAATTTATGGCTTTATTTTTCAACGGTCTTCCATTCATTTAATTTCTCTTCTTTATTGTTAAATCCATTGGTAGAGATCTATTTCATTAAAAACAAAATAATAATGTAAAATTCTGTGTCATGCTCATAAAATGGATTGCAATGACTTTTTGTTCTTGAAATACTGTTTTTCCCAGGACTGCAACTGCATCAGCTTTGGGATTGAAAAATGACTGATGCAGAAAAGAAAATTAACATAATCTTTTTGTGCAATAAAATCCGGCTAGCTCTGTTTAATGAAAATCGAATGTGACTAATAACATTTAAAAGAACTTCCATTTTAGCAGCGTGAAGTTAGATGTCTGAAATTTAGTAAGAGAAAAGCACCTTTTGTATGAAGTGTAAAGATTATTCACAATGCATGCATTGCTCGCCTGGTAATGCAATTACTGATGTATGAGCCAGCCCTGCTCCATTTCTACTTTGAATGTGCTGAGGAAAATATTTTGGTGCTGTTCAGGTGACATGACAGGCATTCGTTGTATCAGTACCCATAAATAACTCAAGTCTGCTTTGTACCCTCATTGCCTAACGTATGCGATCTGCTGAGAAAAATGTTTCATATATGTACATGACTACCACCGCTCCAAGCTATGTTTGGCTCCTGCTGGAATGTCACATGACCACGGTAAGGCAGCATGAAATGTGTTCAGGCAGCGCTATTGGTTGTCAGCAACCATGTAATCCTCTCAGGCCACCTCCACCAATGTTAAGTGGTCTTGCATATTATTATTATGCAGGATTTATATTGCAGTTTGTGCAGCGCTTTACAATATAAGAAAGACATTACAATACATGAGAGCTTACAATCTTGGGGTTGAAGTCTAAATTAAGTAAATATTTCAAGACTTGATGCATTTTTTTAAACAAACATTGACACAATAGACTCAATGGGGGGAATTTATTAAATGAATTGCGTCAGTTTTAGCCTCTAGATCCATTTTTTTATGTGCAAATCTGTCTTTTAACATGTGCCCCTGTTTTGACCTGAGCTTGCACTACTTTTTCAATTGCTTCTTCAAGAAGAAACAGTTAAGCTTTTTGCCTGTAGTTACAAGTCTTCTTTCCTGGAGTCTATTAAACCTCATCTATGAACAACATTACACTAGCATCATAAATCTGGCGCAAAGTGAGTCAAATATATCCCGTGCAGGTTCGAACACTCGCCAATTGCTATGATAAATTCCCCCCATTGTGTCTTGCAAACTACCAAATGTAGCTCTGTACTGTTAAGTAGAAATTCTTCATGTGGTTACTGGTTTTTGTACTTATGAGGGTAGACACCTAAGACGAGAAGAAAATGGGGGTGGGGTATTGTCAATGGATGGTTTATAGTGAGAACTGGCAATCCTGGCACAAGACTCAACACTACTAAAACCCCTCACCAGTGAGTGTGCGTAAGTGCCCACCACTGATGGATGGACAAAAGTTAGAGCTGCTCTCGTCCTGTGAAGACTGGACAATGTGAATAAAGTTTCCTGCCTAACAATAGTACATATGGTTAAAGGAAAAAAACAAAACCTAAGATGATTAAAAACAAAAGCAATACAATGAACAATTTTTAACAAAACAACCCCCCCCCCCCCACTATTCCAGCAAAAGTAAACAGTTGTCACCAATGTGAATTAATTTTGTTGTAAGCTCTCACTGACAGGGCCCTCCTTACCATCTTGTCTTGAATTGTATTGTAACTGTTATGTCTTCCTTATAATGTAAAGCGCTGCACAAACTGTTGGTGCTATATAAATCCTGTATAATAATCATTTTGTTTGCATAAACCTGCCACATTTCTTCACAAACTTGTGTTCTGATCATTTCTGCATGCAGATTCCTGGCCTTCATACACAGGTACACCATACTAATGTGCCAGGGCTAGTAAAAGAGCCGTGTCTTATTATGGGGAGTTCCGTTATGTTCAAAACCTTGGTATACCTGAAGGGCTCACTTTATACATGCTGCTTACAAAATCTGTCTAAAGGATCCGAGGATGATTTGTCTTCATCACTTCTTTCAAATCATATTTGTGGTAAACACAATGTTTGTCATGCACCTTCATTACATTGCAACCTCAGTGTTGTATACGTCTATCTGAATCATTCTCTGCATTTGTGTTTTTTAGTTTTGTATTGGGGATAGCAATGAGTTTTTTCTTTTTTGGCTGTCCTGTGGTCTCATTGGAGAGTTTTAAGCTAAACCCGCTTATCCCTGTAATGGGCAGCCACAAGGAATACACTACAGATTGGGATACAATATCTATCAGATGTGACAGACAGTCAGAAAAGCTCACTTATTTTGTAAGGAGTGCTTAGAACATTGTTTTGTTTTGTGCTCTGTCTTCTCGGTGACCCTAGCTTCCTCTCACCCTCTGTCCTGTTATTCACGGGACAGGAAGTGAGGGGAAATCTGCCAGATGGAGGCACAAAAACTTGACTCGTTTTTCCACTCTGTTGAGTCAGCTATAACTATTGGTTGGTGTTGTGCACATCTGTACAAGTGTCCTTCACACTACACTAGCTTTGCTATGCCTGCTGACAATGTTTCTCTGTCTTACAGATGGAGTCTGGTGGCACAGTCCTCAGCACAAACTGGATGGATGTGGGCAAAAGGAAAGTTGATGTGAATCCTCCAGATGACATGGAATGGAAGAAATTCTGATTTCCGTCTCTCAGGAGTGCAGTCAGAATGTGATCTGTGTTTATTAAGCAATGTGGTGCCCAACGTTCAGCCTTTTATTTTCTTCCACCTCATGTGCTCTTTCAGAACGCTGTTCTTTTACTCCAGAATGTCACATTGGCAATGCTTTGTGTTCGTGGCTTCTGTTAAATGTTGTAAAGGATTAAATCACAAGTCTACCCTCTCCATTAATACAGATTTACAGGAAGGAGCCAGCTCGGGAATCTGAAGTATAATTCCGAATGCGCATCAAGCTATTTTATTAGTAATCAGGGTGGTAAATGTCATCACACCTGACAGTCTGTTGTAAATCTTTCAGTTTCCTTATTGTTTGCCCTTTTATGAAAAGCAAAATACAAATATACTTTTTCCAATAAACTGTCACTTGTTTTTCTTTCTCCCCCCACTTTGGTTTTAAGCTGCAGAAGCTCTAGCTAAGCTCATGGAAATGTACAGTCTAGTACTTTGTAATTTATACATTAACAGGGAGACTTGATGTCCCATTTGATTTGCATAGCAAGTCCAAAATACTGATGGCTGCCTGACATTACTGGAAATAAGCAATCGAACAGCGGGAGTTTTACACTGCATATCATTCATATGTTTGTCACCAAATAAAGCAAATTGATTTGTACAGGTGTAAACTCAGTACAGATGGAGAAGTAACGGGGAAAATAAAAGACGACTTTGTTTTTGAAAGTATAATATGCATATATTTAAATGGAAATTATTCCAGTCCCAATGTGACAGGCAGCTACATATTTATAATATCTTAAAAATATCAAAGCAAATGAGTTAAGGAATATGTATTACTGTTAACATTCAGGCTGTGAGCACTTCAGTAAATACATTCAAATATAGACTGTTCTCCTCCTCCTGTGGACTGTAGACAATCGGCTATTTCAGACAATGCAATGTGGTGACCCTAACCAGCCAACAATTTAAAAATACATGTTTAGCTGAAAAAAAGGTGCAAACTCTACAGCATTATATATGATGGAAAGATTGGTACATTCCAGTTGTCTGCAGCACACCTGCGGTACAGCACACCTGCCTTCCCACTCCCCTTAAGTTGCCTGACATGACTTTAAGGAAGCCCTGCCGTACACATGCCTTTGGGCAGTTAGAGCAAGCCTGTTTATCTCTCTAGTATCTGTGGCCAGCTGTAAAGCGCTACTTTTACTTTCCTAGATTTTAGGAACACTCACCCCTGAAGATTCCATCTTGGTCATGCTTACATCCGTTGCAACCTAAATGTGATTATGTGCAAAATTCCAAACACAGACACCTGGTGTGGTGACAGTGGGCCCTGCTATAGAGTAGAATAGTAGCCCTCGTCAACAGCTTAGCACATGCTCCAGAAGACTGCCATTATACTCTGACAGATCCCACATTCATTTTTGTGCATGTGTTAAGTCTCTTTGGTTGATCATTTGTGCTGCCAGCAAAGCAAAAAAAAACAAAACGATTATAAAAACAAGATCGGATATCTTGGGGTTCATGGGGCAAGGACCGTTTTTGGTTAAAGTGAAGTTGCACTTTGAGTATGCAATATAAAGTCCCCTTTTGTTATGCTTCCACTTGTCTGCTAAATAGCTTATTCACAAAGGTAGGAAAAGGAGTCATTCTAATGTGCAAAGTACAGCATAGGAGCCAATCAGGTTTCAGTTGCCATGGTAATGTTTGCAAAGATGAATTTTTATTGCTTTTAGTTTTTTCAAAAAGCGTGTATATATATCATGTCCTGCAAATGTCTCCAGAGAGTGATAGTGGATTGAATAGTGTACACTTTCCTTTCCTAGAATGACGCCTTTTAGACAAAACGTTTTATCCAACCCAGTTTAGAGTAACGTGACGGTATGTGTGTATATATTTATATATATTTTATGAGGTTTCACTCCAAGAGTAGAGCTCTGTCAATGACTTGGTCTACTCGCCAACATTGTTTATGTGCTTATTGTCAGGACGGGTCAGGGAGGAAGGAGCTCTGGCTGGTCAGACTGATTGCTCTTTTGTGGGGAGTGCATCCACATGACAGTCAGTCCCACACCTGCTCCGAGACCTCTAGATGCTGGACCAAGCTGAATATGCCGTTTTACACAGTGGCAGTGTTAGTCTGTAACATATTTCCCCTCTCTGTTTAAACCCAAGGTTCGGAACACGCAAGCAATGCTCAACTTCTCTGAGCTCTACTGTATACACATGAGATAACTCTTTCCTTCTTTCAGATGACGCCTACCACCCACATGGGCACTCTCCTGCCTGGTACTAGTTCCATCCCAAGAAATGCAAGCCTGTCCAACCAAGGATCCATATAACCTTTATGTAGAATGTTCTCTTGTGTCTTTTATATATATATATAGACATGTCTGCTAGGATCATGTACAAACTGACCTTTTAACAGGTACCTCTCCAGTATGCTTCCAAAGAAACCTTCTGCAGTGGCCTACCACTACTCTGCCATGATTACCAAAGAGACATTCTAAACACTTCCTACAGGTATGTTTTCAAGAGTGATGTCTGACAGTTGTAATCTTGGTCACACCAGCTACATTACAATCAGAGCATTTACCACCCCTTGTATCTTGGTGGTTATTAAAGAGACTCCTAGGCAGGGGCAGCGATCTGTAAGCTCTTCTACCTATACTTCCTTTATAGGGTTGTGCAATACCATTGCTCTGCAAGGGTTGTCCGGGCTTCAAGGGTCTAGGCCAAAATATTTTCTATGTACCCTTGCGTAGACTTACATTGCTCAAGTGTACAGAAATGCAGCCAGGGTTTACACTTGGGATAGCTATAACTGGTCACAGCGATCGCATGGTACAGAGCACGCTTTTTGGCCCTTTTGCATGTGGTCATCACAGTTCAATCACTGGCTTTGGTACTTTGAGCCACTGTCCTGAAACAAGCTCTGCAGACTTTGAGAACGCTTCGCATTTTAAAACAGCCCTGACCAAAGCATGGACTCCACTAGATCTCCAAGTCCTGGTTCACACCTAGGTGTCACGGTTATTTGCGCGTTTATGTGCGCTGTGCACATTTGTATGCGCGTTTTGATTGGCAGTTCATAAACCATTGTGGCAATGGAAGGATGCGATTATAAACACGCAAAAACACTAACGAAAATGTGCAACATGCTTCTGTTGCGCGTTTTTGTGCATTTCCAATGAAGTCTATGGGGAGAAAAAGCGCTTTTAACTGCCCAAAGAAGCTCCTGTATCTTTTCAGGCATCTGGGGTTTTCCTGCTCAGGTGTGAACCAGGGCCATTGAAAATCATGGGATTTCCTGTGTTGGGCAGTTAAAAGCACTTTTCGAACTGCTCAGAAACGCCTAGGTGTGGACCAGGGCTAAAGGTATGCTGTGGTATCTGGCATTAAGCCATCAGTAGCAGATACTTTAAGTCCTGTAAGTTGCGAAGTGGGGCCTCCATGGATCGGACTTGTTTTTTCAGTACGTCCCACAGTTGCTTAATTGGATTGAGATCTGGAGAATTTGGAGGCCACATCAACACCTCAAACTTTGTTGTGTTCCTCAAACCATTCTTGTAAAGTAGCCACTGCTCCAAACTCGCTCCTGTGATTGACTACAATCTCGATACAAATTTGAAAACTAAATGTGAGATTGTAGTCCATTGCGGGAGTGGTGACTACTTTACAACACACACAGGGACCATGGGGAACAAAAGTAGCCACCCTCCAGAAGGAAGGACAGTGTCAGCACCAATTCAGAGATGATTTATGGATCTACAGCCGAGTGATATACAAATAAGATGCATTTTTGTTCATAAGGTACTTGAATGCATTTTTTTACGGTTTAATCCTGAGTTTAGTGTAATTAAGCTTTTTTTTTTTTAGCATCTCAATTGTTTTTACCCATCTTTCCTTAATTTTGCCTTCCATTTCCTGTAAGGTCACCATTTTACTCCTACAGAAATTCAGTCTTAGTTGACATTTTTTTCTTTTCTGTTATAAATTGTTATTACATTTGTTTCCTCATATACAAAGTATATCCTATGGAGACAATGGAGCAAGCATTTCCCTGTACATTCACTGCTAATACCTTCACCTGACCTACAGAGGCTAAGGCTGGGCACACACCTTACAACCATCGCAAGACTTTTGTCTTGCGATGGTTGTAAGGTACTTAAAAAAACGCCCTGATGGGGCGGGCTTCCGATGACCGCAATGCCGAACAGGCAGTGTGCGCTTACGCACACCGGCCCGTCCATCTTACGAACATGCTACACACCCGCCGAACATCGTACGATGCTCGGGCAGGTTTGCAAACATGTTCGTAAGTTTAAAGTCGTGCGACCTTACAGTAGTAGAGGTCGCACGGCTTCCACACACCTTACGATAATAATACGATCGCGGGATTTCCCGCGATTATCGTAAGGTGTGTGGGGACCTTAAGGCAGATTTAGGCAGCTGCTAAGCATTTGTGGATAGGCAGATGTCTTACTGACAATTCTGTGACCATTCCTAAATTCTTCATTTAAGTTGTTAGACATACAGATGACCACTAGAAGGAACATCTTTATCACTGCATGCCACGTCTACATAAAATGCAGTAAAACACGCAAGTTAAACGTTGATTAAATAATTACTTTCAGGTACACTGCATTATAACTCATACTGTGTAATCAGTGAAAGTGCTATCCATTATCTTCAATGCCTACACCAGTTTGCTTCCATGTATATGTTCACGTAGCAAAATGTCACTACATGTAAATTTCAGAAACTAAGCATGCTAAAAGTCTTGGGAGTCTATTTGTATGTAATCATTGTTTTTTTTGACACCTATTCTCTGTTGATCTATAAAGATCCACTTCCATTCTAATAGACAAATCACGGTTAGCTACACATTCATCTTCGGCCCTGTAATGTTAGCTAAATATTATTTTCTGTGTATAATTATACACTGTATGTATTTCATTTTCAGATGATACTTCTTACTGTTCTTATTTGACAATGCAAGTCTACCAAGTCTGTTCAGGTGACTGCAAACCATATACTGTACATGCTTATTCAACAATTTGAATTATTCAGTGCAGTAATACATTGCAACTAGGGATGCACCGATACCACTTTTTTAAAACCGAGTACCGATACTTTTGATCAAGTACTCACCGATACCAATTACCGATAATTTTTCTTGAAGGGACAGGTCACATTTTTTCTAAAGCAATACAAACTAATGCTTTATGGTCACTTTCTTAATATTATGATTCATGAGATGACGAGGGAGCATGACGCCAGCTTCCCGGCCAATCAGAATGCCGGGCGCTGCATCATTACATGGCGCCCGGCTTTCCGGATTTGCTAACTTCCTGACCAATCGGGAGGCCGGGCAGCGCGTCATTGCACCCTACCCGGCTTCCTGATTGGCTGGGAAGTCGGCTCCATGCTCTCTCATCACAAGTGACGAGAGAGCATGGAGCCGTTTCCTGGCCAATCAGGAAACCGGGCAGTGTGTAATGATGCGCTGCCGGCTTCCTGATACAGGAAGTACTCGTGCTAGGTATCGGAGCATTTGGGCGAGTACGAGTATCGGTGCATCCCTAATTGCAACCAATCAATATTTTTTACTATGACCCAGTACACGATAAATTCGTTGCTTTGGGTTACTGCACTTACTGCTGAACACCAATTATCAATAGTTATGTACATTTACATTGGTCCAACCTGGCACTATGTAAGTATATATATTTTATACATGGAAGTAGAGCTGCAGCTAACGATTATTTTCAAAATCGATTAGGGCCACAGGGATTCTGTAAAACACTGTAGAAGCCAGATCCGCTACAGTGCTTTACAGCGATCTTCTGGGTCCTGGTACTGCTACTGTGTTAAGGGTCTTCCCCTCTAAAAACACAGAGGGGTTGCTTGATCAGCACAGCAGCCATTCAGCGAACACCTAGTATGTTAATCAATTAATACGTTCAATACGAGTCCCCCCTGTAACATAGTTTTATTACCCGATGATCTTGAGGGGTAAATCCATTATTTTTCCACTTCCTTTAAGAAGGAGATGAGCAGTTGGGTCTACAATAAAATTGCATAGCAGCATTGTCACCCTGTGGACAGTGTAGTTTTAGATGGATATGTAGTTGTAAGTGGACTAAGTAAGAGACAAACAAATTAAAGCCTAACTCCAGATAACACTTAACAGCTGACTGATATAAGAACCCCCGGTAGAGTGTAATGGTTTGTCCCAACCCTGTGACTGCCACTTTTCCTGGCTAGTTACAGAAAGTGGAAAAATAGCAGATCTACCAGCAGGATGAGCCACTAATAAACCTATATTAGAGAAAACAAAAACTGCTTTGTTAATGCTAATGATGGATTGTATCATATTTTGTCCTTTTTTTATCTCTATTTAACAAGGCGAGTTATCTCTCAGCAAGCATGTTAACTGCAGTTGTTTGATATAGAGACTCTCGAGGGAAGATCTACAAAGCTGTATATGACAATCCATCATGAGAATATGGAAGAGCGAGCAGATAAAAATGTAAAAGTCACATTGCCTTATTTTTGTAATGGTTACCTAGGAGGAAATGTACACTCAAAATATACGACAGTTTCCCTTTAAATGAAAAATAGTTCTACTGCTCTTAATACCTACTACATTTTATAAAAGGTTTTGTAGGAGTGATGGTCATTGGAGTGAGAGTGTACACTTGCAACTTTCTGCAGACATATCCATGGAGGTATTTTGTTGGAGGTTTCTAATACACTGCCTGACCATAAAAATGGTCCCACACTAATCATTGGACGGTCCTTGGCTTTGATTATGGAACACATTTGCTGTGGCAAAACAGCAGAATTCGTTAAATGTTCAAGAGCAGCTGTTGTTAAAGTGTTTAAAGACTGGACTGTCAGCCGAAAATCTGGGTCTGAACGTGCGAATTGTGGCCGTCAGCGACTAGTCCATGTTAGGGCACTATCTATCGGCATATAGATAGATATATATATATATAGAGCGAGAGAGAAATATTAAAGGAATCATGTTTTCCAGACAAAACAGTTGCCCCTATGTGTATGCACATCTGCCAAGTGTGTGGAGAATGATGGAATGCACAAGCTGCATGATTCTCTGTAGGCTGGACACATTCAGAAAAATTAAAGAATTCAATCTTCCTGGAATCAGATTAATCTGATTGAAATAACACATTAGCCATCTCTGTTTAGAATTCAGTGGCTACACTAGGCAAACGATGGATATCATTAGCGCAAGTTTATTTAGATTGACAAGGAAGCAAAGCGTTTTGTTTTTTTACATAAAATAACTCATTTGCATAGGAGAATTACAGCCCATTCCATGGAAAAAAAAAGTAATTATTCTTTTTATTGCAGTGATTGGTATAAAATTAGCTAAACTTGTGTTATACATTACATTGTCAAAAATATAAATAGTTTCTGTCAAATACGTTCTTCCCCCATCTATGGAGAAATTACTGATTGGAAACAGCAGCAAGTAACAAGCTGGCATCAACTGCTTTCCGCTGTTTGAAATGGATCGGTTTCAATAACAACAGGGTGCAAATTCACTTGAGATTTATTTACATCAAGCTACAGAAATGTGAAACACGGCAGCCAGTCAAGTTAACCTTTAGAAATGAACGTTTCTCTAAATCATGTCAGCAAATATGTCTCATGGCGGGACAGGTTTCTACATGAAAAGGCTAATCCAGAAATAAAATTTAAAAAAAAAGGGTAAAGTGTAGGAAAATTCCCATGTAGACTATTGCACGTTCCATACAGAGATCATGCCTAAGAACTGAACACATTCTATTCAATGAATGTGACCATCACATGTTAACTTAGGTCTTTATTTACAACAAAATCATGTCAAATTTATTTTTTTCTGATACCGCTTCTTTTCAATTTGGCCTTTTCTTTTTATTCTGGAGTTATTTCCATCTGTCATTTCAATGCCATTCAAGTTACACAACTCCCAGGATCCGGGCGACCCACCAGCTGCAGGGCATGATGACTCTACAAGCTGAGCGGCACCCCTGATAATTGTATGGCCAGGGATAGTAGCCAAGCAGAGGTTCACAGATTCTCTGGCACTGGGTGTAGCTTCTTCTACATTCAATGCAGCATATGCCTAGATGGTCCAACATGGGGTCAAAAGTCATGCCACCTTCTCCTTCCAGCTGCAATAAAAAAAAAGATGATTATCATGAGCTCTAGTTGTGTTCAATAAACGATAAGGAATGCAACTTTGTGCTGAAATGGCTGAAACAAGGGGGGGGGTGGGGTGATTTACTAAAGGCGAATAGGCTGTTCACTTTGCAAGGGAACTTTCCCTTACCTTAGTCAGTGTGGTGAAAATTCACTTTGCAAAGAAAACCATCACATGAGAGAAAAAAGTATTATCATACAGGATTTATATAACGCCAATAGTTTGTGCAGCACTGTACAATATAAGGAAGACATTACAATACAAATCAAGACAGGCCCTGCCCATGAGAGCTTACAATCTAAAATCTTTTTGCTTGCATGATTGGATGGGAGTCAGCAGAGCTTCACCTCATTACCTAATGTAAGGGAAAATTCCCTTGCTAAGTAAACGTCCTATCTCCCTTTAGTAAACCAACCCCATTGAATTAGATAAAACTATGCCATGCAAATAGGTGAGTGTTATATAAAATACTGAGCAGGGGTGTGTCATGTTCGGTATCTGCCCTTCATGAAGAAATGTATTTTCAATTCTTTTATGTTTAAATATTGCATTGATGTTGGTAAAGCTGGCCATATATAGCTCTTTCCAACAGCAGTCAATTGAAATATCAACTTTTGTCAAATGGAGGAGTGCTGACTGGGCCGATTGACCAGCATGTAGTCATGTCAGCACCAGCTCCTTCTATTCATAAATCAACTTTTGTCAAAGGAGTTGGTCCAGAAATTCTCAGCTGAACGGTGACTAGAGCCAATCAGCTGCAGTCACTGGGTATATGGACAGTGGCACACTCACGCACGAAAATGGATAAGTGTGTGGCCAGCTTTACAATGCATGTGGCCGGCCCAGCTTATGTTCAGGCCCCGATTTAGGTACGATACTGCCCAACTCACACTTGAATGATGACACCCTTTTGTATTAGCTAGGCCTCTTAAGTCATGTGATTAGTTTAATAATAATGAATGCCAGAATTTGATATGGAGGTAGCATGAAGTTTACCTAATATACAGAGCTACAGTCAACTATACTGACCACCAACAAGAGAAAGGAGACATGGTTTAATGTTTCCTGAATAATAAAAACTCCTCTCAACATCCCCCGTACACCCTTCCACATACAGTTGTTTTCCTTCTTTTACTTACATACAAAATAATACAACCGACTAAGAAAAACATTACCACAGTTTGTACATATTGAGGCTTGGTGCTGATTCCCTTAACCTGGCTGCCCTTGGCACTGCCCCACAAGTGCCATTATGATAAACATATCCTGCTTGTGTTACTAATCTGTCTATATTTCACCGTTTTATTTTTGTTTAGCTTTAGACTATCCTTTCTCGGAGAACTCATATTGATTTCCATTTTTTAAAAGTGATTCTGTCGCTATGTAGAAAAAAAAATGAAGGAAATGCAGCCTGTAAAATTAAGAAGCTTTGTACTCAAACCTCCCATACTGGGTGTGTCAGATAGTGTGCCCCCTACTGGACACTGTGGTTTCACCTGCCCACCCCTACTTTACTAGTGTGTGCCATATGTGGAAGGAACCACGGCACTTGGTGGGCACACTATCCAACAAACCCAGACAAGTCATTTAGCAGTGGCAGAACCCTTCAAGTGAACGTACATTTCAGTTACGACTACCACAGAGGCAAGTCCAAAGCTTCTAATTTTACAAGCTACCTCTTCAAATGTTTTCACCAAATGACAGAATCGCTTTAATCATTCATAGGCAGGTGAGTATATAGAATACTATCTGCAGTATCCATACAAATACAATCTGAAGGAACATGACATGAGTACTGTGTGTTGTAATTGCAATTTAAAACAGTTCCATGACTGGGGAGAAAGAGACTCATTTTGACAAGTCGACCTATATGAGATGATTGTCTCGGTTATTGTGTCTGCATTGCTGGGAATAACACAAGGCACTTTGGTGAAATCATCTAACTAAGCTCTCAGCTTGAGTGAAACAAGGCACAGAGCATTACACAGCGGTACACAAAAATAACACTGACAGAGGCAGCACCTGGGAAAACAAAAGGAAACAGCGAGGGACGGAACGCCAGAGTGAAGACAAAAGGGACTCCACTAATGTAGTCATCACATGTGTGAAAGCAGGAAGAAAGGTTTCACACAATGCCAGCATCGCACAAAAACACTGCCGTTTATTAGAACAGATGAAACGTGCACGCCGTCTATATTGTGAGTGGATAATCACAATTTCTAAATGCTTGGTACTATTAAAGTTAGAGCTGCAGCTAACGATTATTTTCAAAATCGATTAGTTAGCCGATTATTAGGTTCGATTAATCGGTTAATCGGATAAACAATAAAATAAAGTTTAAAAAAAGGCTCCAGTGATGGGACTACTAGTTTGTATTGAGGTTGTAGTCCATCACAGGAGCAAGCTTGGAGCGGTGGAAGTAAAAAAGAAAGATAGTGTGGTGTGCAATATAGTGAAATGGAAAGTGTAAAATTATACAGCAATGAATGCAGAATACCACCAGCTATAGAGGAATACAACAAATCCCAGCAATAGTACATAATAGCTGGAGGCATTCTGCATTGCGCTGTATAATGTACTATTGCTGGTGGTATTCAGCATTGCACCACTGTATAATGTATTATTGCTGGGATTTGTAGTCCTCTATACAGCGCAATGCAGAATATCACCAGCTATAGAGGAGTACAACAAATCCCAGCAATAGTACATTATACCGTGCAATGCAGAATATCACCAGCTATAGAAGAGTACAACAAATCCCAGCAATACATTATACATACAGTGTGGGAAAGTGCATGCTTACCTGAGCAGTCTTCCAGCAACTTGCTTCTGAGATCGGGCCTGTCTATCGGTGGCTGTCATCACCCCACACCTGCTCCTCCTTACTACATCTCCCCGCGTCCCTGTGCCGATCGTAGATGTGGGTGGGCAGTGAGTGTGCGGCGTGTGGAGCATGGATGCGGGCGGGTCTGGCAGCGGCGAGCGTGAGGTGGGGAGGAGGTACGGCGCACAGCGTGTGGAGCTGTGAACAGGGCCAACTGATCGGAAGCCGATTAATCGATTATTGAAGAAGTTGACAACTTTTTCAATAATCGATTATGTCGATTAGTTGCAGCCCTAATTAAAGTGGACCTTTAATCTGCATAAATACATTCCTAACATGTCACCATATACAGCAACAGCAGCTTAATCATACGGGGCTTGGTTCACACTGCTGTGTTGCGTTAGGTTGTGCTGAAAAAATAAAGCAGTGCATGTTCTACTTTCTTTTCCAGCACAATGTAACCCAACGGAATGGAGCGGTGTGAACTAGTCTCATTAACCCCCTTTGGGTTGTTGTCTGTTGGCATCAATTGAAAAACGGATCGTGATGGATCTGGTGTGAACGAAGACGCAAAAGCAGTTCTTGAACTCCAGTCAGGTGACTTTGCCTAGGCTGAGATAATGCCATGGGTCTGCTGCAGGCAGGAGAAAGCATTTCCGCTGTCTCTTCTCCCCAACAGTATAACTTTGTAGCAAGTCACAAGGTGAGAGGGTGCAATAGGGGCTGATCTGCATCAGACATTTTTGAACACAGGCACCAGGATTTACATGACTGTGTCATCCCTGAGCCAGCATAGTGATAGTGACCCTGGATGATGACTAAACAAACGTGGAGCCATTCTTCTGGAGAGAAAAACCAATAAAGGTATTTTCAGGGGGAGCAGTGTGTTCTCTGTGAGAGGTAATATATACCTGTAAGTGTTATACTTCCAGATTACTGAGTACGAACTTAGTAGGTCACTTTAACCCTTTCGCTGCCAAGGCCCTTTTTTTGTTGTTGTTTTTTTGCACATGTTATTATCCACATTTTAGGCCTGAAAATTACTTAAAACCCCCGAACATTATATATTTTCTGAAAGCAAAACTCTGTAGAATAAAATGGTGGCAGTTGCAAATGTTTGCGTTGCACGATATTAGTGCAACTCTTTATCAAACCCAAAAATGTTATAACCATAACTTCAAAGAAGTTGTGACACTGTAAAATCTACATAAAA
Organism: Nanorana parkeri; assembly: GCF_000935625.1. Classification (NCBI taxonomy): domain Eukaryota; kingdom Metazoa; phylum Chordata; class Amphibia; order Anura; family Dicroglossidae; genus Nanorana; species Nanorana parkeri. The sequence goes on from NW_017306725.1 coordinate 1,087,966, forward strand.
ACAGAATACAATGATCTGCAAATCTTATAAACCCAGATTTTATTCACTACAGAAAATAGAAAACATATCCAATGTTTAAACGAGAAAATTTACCATTTAAGAAAAAAATAAGGTCATTTTGAAATTGATGGAAGCAACACGTCTCAAAAAAGTTGGGGCAGGGCCATGTTTACCACAGTGCAGCATCCCCTCTTCTTTCAACAACACTGATCTTTCAATCATGTTACTGATCTGTTGCCAATTAACCTAATTAGTTGCAAAATGTTCTTCCAGCTCTTCCTTGTTACTACCACTTACTTTGCCAGTTTTTTGTTGCCCTGTCCCAACTTTTTCGAGACGTGTTGCTGCCATCAATTTCAGAATGATGCAATTTTTTTGTTAAAATGGTCCATTCGCTCAGTTTAAATATTTGATATATTTTCTATTGTGAATAAAATATGGGTTTATGAGATTTGCAGATCATTGTTTCCTGTTTTTATGTACATTTTACACAGCATCCCAACTTTTTTGGAATACCCATTTTTTGTCAAATATAAAAGATGAGGTTACAACGAGTAACACAATTTTGTTTTACATTTTTTAAAAAAGCTTCCATTGTAAAGCCAACAGTCGGCTTTACATAATGTAAACAGATAGCCTCCAGGAGTCTGTTTAAAGGGGCCCCACTGCCACCGCCAAAGATGTGTGGTGTTGGGCAAGGCTGTTAGGGGGGGTGGGGGTTGGGGGTAGTTGAATTGATTAATGACTTAAAGGAGAACTATGGGGTCAGGGCTTCTCCCCATAGTTCTCCTTAGGGTAACGGGAGAACACAAACTAGCGTCCTCCCGTTACCCTAAGCTCAGTATACCGCGAGCTACAGCGGTATACTGAGACGCCGCAGCCGGGACAGATCCCGACATTGCTGTCGAGATCCACCCAGCTGCCGGATTGACAGCTGGAGCTGCCTATCCAGAGGCAGATCCAGCTGTGCCCTCCCCTGTCCGTTCCGCCAGTCAGCGCTGGATGATGGGGTGGGGGGAATCTCTGCAGGGAGCCGTGAGTGACAGTCGCGGCTCTCTGCAGAGATAGATCGAGAAGTGAGAGAGCGACGGACGTGTTCGCTCCCTTCCGATCTACTGAGCCGACCTGTGACAGTTTAATTGTCACAGGTCAGCTCGAACTATGAGGATGAGTGAAAATCACTCGCCTCATAATTCTCCTTTAACAGCATGCATAGAAGAATTACCTACTGTATTTTCATGGTTGGCCCCATTGGCTGTCAAAGTACCAGAACAGTGCTTGCAACTGACTGGATGCAAGTGCTGTTTGATTAACAATTCTCTGTCTGGCTCCTTTGATTTTTTTGAAATCTAAGGATGTTAGGCAGCACAGGGTCAACCCACTGAGCGAATTTTGGCTGGTTCATTGATAATCAGCTGAAATTTTGTCCGTGTATACCCAGCTTTAAGGTGCCCATACACCTTACGATTATCGTACGATAATCGTATGCGATCGACTTTTCGTAATGCTAGATCGTACGATTGTCGTAAGGTTGCTGGCGTTTCCGTCTGTCAAAAGTCGTACAATCTACACTGCGCATGCGCGAACGAAAATACGACAAATCAGTTACCGCATTTCGTCCAGGTGCTTCTTGTTAATTACGGCTAAATTAATCTTGTGATAATCGGGGCAGGATAGGGCTGTCGTACGAAAATCGTACGACTATTCGATCATCGGACGAAACGTTTCGTCCGATAATCGTAAGGTGTATGGGCACCTTAAGATATCTGTTCTTTTAAATTTCACAACCTATTGCATGCAGTTCCAAAACCAATTTTGGCTGATTATCAGTCAATCACAACTCACCTGTCCAATCTGACCCCACACTGCACCAGACAAATATTTCTATTGCACTGTTAGTGTTGATACAGCTTTCTTTTGTTAAAATGAACTTTACTTTAAGAAGTCTGTTGTAGCATAAAGTGCAGTGTCAGTGTTCTCGCCTAACTGGCACTTGTGGCCAGATTTTAAGGAACGATTGGAAGAACAATACTTTATTGAAAGGCCTGACAAGAACTCCTGCAGGGAACGAATACTGATGAAATCTTGAAATGTGAGCTAGCTTTAAATACTCAAATGACATTGATCAGAAAACCAAGCCAGCACAATATTGATTTTCCACAAGGCATATCTAGTTTACATTCCTCCAGATTGTACTGTAAAGCGTGTTTTTTTTCCCCCCTTTTATACTTTCTAGCAAAAAAAAACGAAAAAAAAACCTTTAAACTCCCTTTAATGTGCATTAGATTACCACTGCATTTCTTCAGCAAAAGAAAAGGGAAAGTAGCGCGTACGCATCAAGGCATTCACAATTTAAATTACTGTTTTTCAGAACATTGTACACCTTGAAAAGCAGAAAATGCATAGCAATCTTTAGAAAAGAACGGTTATGGAAATTGCTTACTACGTGGGCTTCATGTAAAGTGCTGTTTGTAGAAAGAGAACTTTATGGCGGTACTATCACTAGTACAAGAACTTCAGTACGTGTAGTCTATCATCTACATGTTTAACTCTTTCTTCCCAGGGCTCCAAGTTCTTGTTAAAGAACACACAGCTCTTTTTTCTTCTGTATGAATTAGGACAAAATGTCTTTTTTTTGCCATTGTAACTGTTGACTGCAAATAATGGTGAATTGTGTGAGGAATAAATGACAAAACCATATTATTGCGACTATTCATCAGCTGCTTTGTGTAAAATAACATTACATCTTCTTGTGACTGAAGATTTGCAGTCGGTTTTCTGAAGGAGCCATATTATATATTCTATATATATTTTCTATATATGTAGAATGTGCTCATTTGCTATTACTTAGCACTCCATTTTAAAAGGTTTGGGTAGATGCTGGAGCTTTAAACCGACTCACAGTTACTGGTGCCTTTGGAGAATCTGGGCTTGAGTTCCGAGGTCTGTTCTGTGGTATTATGAGGGATTACCACTTTCCTTGTTGGGTTTTTAATTTATTAGATATTATATAGCATACAACATGAGTTAGAACATGCCAAGGAGGCCTGGTACACCGCAGCCCCAGCAAAAGGACAGAGACAGTGTCAGGAATTATGGTAGATCTCACTTTTGGAGTGTCCAAGACATACAGTATAAGACAGCAGCAACTAACTCCTTAGGCTCCACCCAATACTAAAATATGAATGTGGGTGTTCTGGCCCTTTAAAAATAAATTATACATGATAACCCTAATATTCAGTATTTAAACCTACAGTACTTTGTTATTAGAAACACTATTGCAATGAATATCTAGTTCTTATTATGTTTGTACTATCAGTAGACCACAGTTACTTGTGAGTCTTTTTCAAAATCCTGTCTCAGGTACACCTTCCTTGAAGCACCATGAGATTGCAAATTTACAAAAGATTATTTTACCGCTTTAGACTCTAGCGAAGTTTGTTCAGGCGACCCCGTCAAGGTGCAGGATTCCTATGGTCTATTAAGCCTACAAACAAGGCTGTGCTATGGACAAGTATAAAGTCACAAAGGATCCTCTGTGTTACCCAGTGTACGTTTGGGCTGATGCCAAGGCTTGGGATCCAAGGACCGCTTAGTCCTCACAGGGGACACTTAAAAAAAGGTTTAGGTTAGGTTGCATGACATCCTAAGAGGTGGCTCTTTGGTTTACACACTTGCAAGAACCAAACCTTTGGGGAAACGGGAATTCCAAAAACAGGGAGAAGTCACAACATGGGCAGGTAGGTGCAATTGTACAGGCAATAGCTCAAGGTTAATTGCAGGCAGACAGGTAAGAGGAACCAAGGTGCAAGCTGAAGTTGTTGCCAAGAAGGAATTTACAGATCAGAATAGACAGTTCTGGGTTCTGGATACAATGGGACCATGCAGTAAACAAGAACCTTTACTTGGGTACTTACACAACACACTGAGCAAAATTTAAACACAGCCCCCCAGGGAAGGCACCAGTATGGGAGGAGGTTGTAAAACATATACTCACAAATCAACTCAGCCGTGCTTATTCTTTGGACATTGCCCAACAATTAAATGATGCAGATAAAGCATCATAGTAGTGTTTTACTAGTATTTGTCCACTCATACTGCTAATCCAAAGTCTGCAAAATGATCATTCATTTTGATGCAGGATCCACGTGACATTTTGTATCCCCAGTGTTTATGGAACAAGTAAGGCTGCACTAATATATGTTTGAACCAAGGTCAGTGGTCTGACATCATGGCAAGCAGCAATATATTGTATTCCTTCAAAACAGCAAGCAGACCATTTCAGAAGAAAACTTATACCTGCTTCTATATGTCAAGATAAGCACTTTGACTAGAGATGCTCAGCTAAGTTTGCTGTTTATGTTTGCCTCAGCGTCTTACATTTACTTGCTGCTTACATGTTATGCAAATTAGAGGAAAATGTTAAATTTAGCAGGTATTCTAGCAGTTTAAAGTAAAGCTCATTGCGTCTGCAGTTCCTGCAGAAAAGAAAAGGTCATAACAAAAGATCCTTCCTATTCTGTAAGACACAGTAACAATGATATATTTTTTTTCTTGTAAATGGCAGAGCTGGATTGATGTGACGATGGCAAGGGTACAAGGTAAGAGAGCATGCACACACATATAACGGCATTATAGATAGAAGCAGGGTGCCATCCTTGCTTGGTTACAAATTGTCTTATTATGGAATGCTGAAAGGTGAAGTTGTAAAAGGATCAAAGTGTTGTAGGATTTCAAAAGAAAGAGAACAGTGCTATAGCATTAGCATGTCCAAAATCTGTTTAAGGATTACACGCTGCAGTTGGCACAAATGCCCTTTAATGTAGTTACATTAATAAATGTTCACATGTTCATTAACAGTTTAAGTTAGGCTGAATGGTTTTTGGCCACTGAATGGTTTATAACACAACGGTATATAACTTTCCAATCAGACAATATTTTAGTTGGACATGTATTATTTGGTCAAGTGTGTTGCTAGAACTAATAAGCAGCTAGTCAGGGCTGAGAATCACATGTGGGGTACGGAGCTGGTCAGGGCTGATAATCACAGTGTGGGGTACGGAGCTGGTCAGGGCTGATAATCACAGTGTGGGGTACGGAGCTGGTCAGGGCTGATAATCACATGTGGTGTAAGCAGCTGGTCAGGGCTGAGAATCACATGTGGGGTAAGCAGCTGGTCAGGGCTGAGAATCATATGTGGGGTAAGCAGCTGGGCATGGCTGATAATCACAGTGTGGGGTACGGAGCTGGTCAGGGCTGATAATCACAGTGTGGGGTACGGAGCTGGTCAGGGCTGATAATCACAGTGTGGGGTACGGAGCTGGTCAGGGCTGATAATCACATGTGGGGTAAGCAGCTGGTCAGGGCTGATAATCACATGTGGGGTAAGGAGCTGGTCAGGGCTGATAATCACAGTGTGGGGTAAGCAGCTAGTCAGGGCTGAGAATCACATGTTGGGCAAGCAGCTTGTCAGGGCTGAGAATCACATGTAGGGTAAGCAGCTGGTCAGGGCTGAGAATCACATGTGGAGTAGGAAGCTGGTCATGGCTGAAAATCACATGTGTTTTATGCAGCTGGTCAGGGCTGAGAATCACATGTGGAGTCAGCAGCTGGGCATGGCTGAAAATCACATGTGGAGTAGGAAGCTGGTCAGGGCTGAGAATCACATGTGGGGTAAGCAGCTGGGCATGGCTGAGAATCACATGTGGAGTCAGCAGCTGGTCAGGGCTGAGAATCACATGTGGAGTCAGCAGCTGGGCATGGCTGAAAATCACATGTGGAGTAGGAAGCTGGTCAGGGCTGAGAATCACATGTGGGGTAAGCAGCTGGTCAGAGGTGACCACTTAGTTGTGGGCTCTGTTTTATGCAATGGTTGACAATAAAATGCTGATGCTTTGACTTCTTTCTGCTGCAAGACTTGTGACCTGTGCCTCCATACATACTTTGGATTTGTATGAATATTTCTCTGTGGATGAGCACCTGGGCATTTACCTAAAAAATAGAGTGTAGTGGCCACCCTTTGGACAATATACACTGAGTGGCCAGATTATTATGACCACCTGACGTTTGTAGGCAAATTAGCTATAATTTTGCGCTGAAGTTGCTAGAGGGCCAGACCATTATAAATAGGGAAGCAGGTTGTTTACCACGATAGTAGAAGTGATTTGTTTCTGAAGATATGGGTAAACAACAGCCTTTGAATGTGGGATGATTGTTGGCGCTCAAGCCATGAAGCGAGTATCAGCAAAACAGCAGAATTCGTTAAATGTTCAAGAGCAGCTGTTGTTAAAGTATTTAAAGACTGGACTGTCAGCCAAAAATCTGGGTCTGAACGTGCGAATTGTGGCCGTCAGTGACTAGTCAATGTTAGGGCAGAACGGAGAGTGGCAAGACTGGTACAAGGCAACAGAAGGGCAACAGTGCAGTGCCAGATTCCTCGCATCACCTTTCAATCTGGCCACTCAGTGTATATAACATATAATCTAAACGGGTTCATCACTAAAAGTAAACTTACATGGTAAGGGTTCTCTGGGTTAAAAGGAACTTCTCTTTCAGCAGGCGGTTGTGTTTCATTGGCTGGCTGAGCTCGTCGGCTTCCCTGGCGTCTTGTGTTCACTTCCTCTGCTGCAGCATCAAACTGGTCCACGTTGATGTTCTGAGCTTGTCTCGCTCTTCTTCTAACATCTCTTTTACCTCTTTGACTCTCTAAAAACATGTGAAGCGAATTAGGATGTTCCTCAGAAAACACATGTATAGACAATGTGTCCAGTATACCACTAGTGATACGTGTCATGTCATGCATCCAAAAAAAGATATATGTAAAGGAATTATTAGAAACCAATCAGAAATATTATTTCATTGAATTAAAGCCTAATCGAATTTTCATTCCAACTCAGCTAATTACATTCCAGGGGCAACAAAACAAAAAGGTAGAAAAAGTCTTACAGTTCCTTGTAGAAAGCAGCCACAGCACCATACAGAAGCCTCTCTCTGAAATCAGTGCTCTTTCTGAAGAAGTTTGACCTAAAGTTTTGTCATAAGTGAAGCTCATGTTCCCTGCTAGTTGGGGACCTCTAGCTCTGACTCAGTAAGGGGCATGTTGGATCTCTGCAGAGAGAACACTGCTTCCACACATAGAGCAAGGGTCTTTCTCTATAGCATGCTGGCAGGGGACAGACTTTTACTCAAGCTGTGGCTGCTTTCTAAAGAAAATGAACAGAAAGCCTTTGTGCACCTTTTGTTTTGATGCACCTGGAAAGTTTTTAGCACATCTAAACTGAAAATTCAGTTGGACTTTAACTTCAATTGATTTAGGTGGTTGCTATGCTGCTGAACCTGGCATATCATATTTGCTCTTTGCCTTGTTTTATTGAGTAACACTGTGTCTAACTCAAACTTTCTGCCCAAGTCAATAGCAAAACAAGAAGAACAAATGTAGATGGGGCAGCCCAATAACCCATGAGCGTATGTAATTCTCAGTGGTTTAACAACTGTCTGGGTTGCATTGCACAGCATGGCAGTTTTTTAGGTTAATGTTTACCAAACCAGTCATCAAGTCATACCAAGTTGTTCTGCATATAACTTCACATATACATGTGGGGGGGAGCAGTATGTAGAATTTAACTACCTGAGTGGACATATGCACTGCAGGGGCTACATGAGGACAGGTTTGTGGAACACTTTAAGTGAATAATTGATTAAGAATTCATAGTAATCAAGAGATCATAGTGCATATGTGACATAACATTTAATTGGTAGATGGTAACACTTTCCTGATTACATTTTCCTAAGAATAAAAAGAAATCCACTCAAACTTTGGGGGGGTGAGTGATCTAAGGTGGGCACTACATGTAAGCATAACACTATACACAGCTTGCCTTAATCGACCTTCACAAAAAAACAAATATAGGTGGAATTCTGATTTAAATATGATCTTTTAAAATAATTACTAGAGTGTGACAGGGTTAAAACCTCTGCCAATTTGTTTGGGGAGATGAACCGGTCTATTTATCCCAGTGACTATTGTAACTAGCATAGAAAGTGAAGACGGGAAATGAGACAGATCCCCCAATGAGACAGACAGCAAAAAAAAATACAGATTTCAACCAATAAAGTGGAACTGAACTCAATAAGTGAAGATGCTATAAGGAAAATTCAGATCATGCCCAAGCAGTATAGAAATTAACCTTTTGTCTGAAAAATAGCAGTCACCTGTTATGTGAGGGTGCCTAGTCACTCCTGTGCCGACAGTCTCGTGGCTGTATATCTGCAGTGTGAGATCTCAGCCACTGCTGCCTCTGACTGCTGAGAGATTTGGTGATGTCACTACTGTGCTGCACGCTGTTCTCCAAGTCTTTAAAATGAGGATGCAAAGTTGGTCACCTTAACAAAGTTTAACCCGCAGGCGACTGCTAGTCTCAGCTGTGATTTGGAGATTTGGAGTGAGATTTGGTGATATTATTACTGTACTGCCCAATTATCTTCTTGCTAAAAGCTCTAACATGTTGAAGCTAAACTCTTGACTTTACTATGGAGACCTCCTCTACACAGAGACACACTGCAGAACAAAGCTTAGTAAGTCAATAATAGGCAAAACATCAGTTACAGAGAGACTACAGACAATCCTGGTGACATGTCATTTGCCCTTTGCCTGGTTTTATTTGGGCACAACTTCCAGAGTTCAGTTCCTCTTTAACTTCCATCGCCAAAACAGTAGATACACTTTAATATTCATGTCATGATCAATATCACACAATATTTCAGTTCTATTTCCTTGTTAAAAAGCTTTGCTGCTCATTTTCAACATTAACAGCACTTTTAGGTACCTGAGAGCCCTTTTAAATGCTCCAATGTCTATATATAGAAAATGCACCTTTGGGATATGTAGGTCGGAGCCAGAAGATGGGAAGATCGGCACACAGTTCCAGGATCTTCGAGCTCAGAAAGCTGTTATCCTTCACTGGCTGGTCTGCAGCCACCCAGATAAGAGAATTCTCATCAAATTTGGCCGGCATGACCTCATCTTCCTGGCATGATAGAAGAGACAAGCAAACTATAACACACAATGTTCAGAAATGTTTACATTCCACTTAGATTTTCTTATTAATGTTTGGTGTTAGCGTTCAAGTACTTAAATTAGTATTTTGTATAATGAGGACTCTAAGGCCTACATTTATCAAAGGCAGCACAGAGATTTTACTCCTTATCTTCCACTTATGCTAATGGGAATTAAACTAAAGCATAACACCATTTGCTGAAAGTAGGTCTTGGTGTTTTATCTGTAAATTAAAACTAGCATACTTTAAAATGACATATGAGCTAGGAGTATATAGGCCAAATGAGTCTCGTCTCTCATAGACTGACATCAAAACGAGCATGTTCTACATTTTATGTTTGAATTAATAATATCATATATATAGACACACACACCTGAGAGAAAAAATTTCTGAACCTTAGTAATTATCAAGTCCCTGCATGAATGTCCCCTGAAGAGTCTCATTATAAATTCATTATAAATGATTTAAACACCTATGGTCATTACTGGAAAAAAGTTTTTGAAGCTTTGTATTAAAGTTGAACTCTAGGTAGATATAAAAGATACAAATGAATGTAGCTTTGTAATCATTAATACATAATTAAATGTGTTTCTTTTAATGCAAGGACCTGACCTGCTATCAGTCCTTGCACAGCATGGCTGGAGTATGAGAGGAAGAAGCAGTACACAAAGCTAATCAGTTCATGCTCTGGCATGAGAGGAGAGGAGGAGAGCAGAGTGACACTGTGGTGCTTATCCTTATTGTTGAATTGATTCATCCCTCAGTGTTTGCAAGTTTTCCAGGCTGAGGCAGAAAAACAACCCCGGACCATATAGCCCCTTTACTAATCTTCACAGCTGAGATAAGGTTTTGGTGTTGCTATACAGTGCTTTGACTCTATAAACATAACACTGTGTGCCTTTACACAGAAAATTGTTCCAGTAGCGCTGTGGAACAGTAAATATAGCAAGTCTGAGATAGGCGGCAATGCTTTTTTTGGTGAGCTGTGTTTTCCTTTGTGGTTACCTACCATGAATACACGCATTATTCAGTGTTTTCCGTACAGTAGACTCATGTCACTCTAACAGTATGCCCTTCATCTGATATTTTAAGGATCCCTGCTCCTAGGAAGAGCGGCAACAGTGCTGAATTGTTTCACTTTGTAAACGGTTTGGCTTTGGTCTGATGTCTTTGAGGTACAATAATGCTTTTTCTTATGTACTCTAAAGTAACTTTTAGGGCTTGTTTCCACCATCCCGCACGTCTACCGCAATGTCCCGTGCATGCATGATTTTGCATAGTGAATGCACGATTTTTTGCGATCCCACCCGCACTGGAACACAGGGAATTTTATTACCATGCAATCCTGTGCGGTGATCATACTGCGAGCGTGTCTGCAGTGCCATTGACTTGAATGGCACTGCCACGCCCCCTGCCGTACCAGAACGCAAGGAGACTTTATATATGTGATCCTTTGCATTCCGGGCATGGGATATTGCGGTAGACGTGCGGGCTGGTGGAAACAAGTCCTTAATCAGAACACATTGAGGGCAGGTTCACACCATTTTCCGGACCAGATCTGGAACACAGTGCATTGCGTTTTGCCGCCTTTTTTGGCACATTTTTACCACGATTTTGCCACATTCCGGAGTTGTTTTTTTTGCTTCCGATGGGCTTCCAGGTACGTTCAAGTGCATTTGTATGCATTTTTGATGTGTTTCCATGCGTTCCAGACCAGACAAAAAGAGACATGCAGTATTTTTCTGGTCTGGTCTGGAACAGACTGTACCGGTGTGAACAGAGGCCAGAAATAGCATAGGGATACATTAGGATGCATTTTGGGTGTGGAAACAATCTGGTCTGGAGAATATCTGGATGTGGTGTGAATGGGCCCTCAATGTCAACATAATGCTGTTGTGAAGATCAGTCGACAAAACCTTACCTAAATAGATGACAACAAGTTCCCACACACTAGTTAAAACAGCTCCCCAACTGCCCTCATCACTGTCCTTCCAGAGTGACATTCATCCAGTCCCAAAGAAAATGGTGCCTGTAACCTACTGAAGTGAACAGAGACAATAGACTACCCCCTCCTCAGCATTGAGCTGGCCATACACTAGTGGATTTTCATATTAACTTTCATTAAAAAATCTCATCAAAACATTCGATAATGCCATAAGATTTGACAAATGCTGTTTGAAATCTATTTGGTTTTATCATCCAATTTTTGAATGAATGGAGTTTGCCTGAATAAAAATCATTCACTTTAGAATTCAATTCCTTCAAAAACAAATCCCCAACCTGCTCTTTCAATTTTTTTCTTCACTAGAGTTAATAATTGATTTGACCCCATTAACTATTGGAAAATCGAGTGAGCATTCTGAAAACTGATTTTTATCTAACAAAATATGAACCGTGTACACTTAGCTTTCATAAATGGCGCCAAATGCTTTATTTATGATAATAGCCTGCCACCAGCAATGACAGTACATCATACAGCAGAGTGTACCAAGATGACTAGGGGTGACCTGGAGCATGTTCATGGCACACCAGTGATGCCCGAGATACAGAAGAACACTATGCAAAAATATGTCTATGTAATAAAAAAATACCATGCACTGCCTGGCCAAAAAATAGTCACACACTCTGATAGTTGGTTGTACCACCTTTAGCTTTGATTCCGACACGCATTCGCTGTGGCATTGTTTTGATAAGCCTATGCAATGTCACAACTTTTATTTATGTCCAAAGTTGCATTCATTTTTCATTAGACATGCACAATTCGTTTTGTACCGAATTGAAATTCGCCCGAATTTCTGTAAATTTGAAAGCATCAGAATTCCATACCAGACCCATAATTCAGGCAGCAGCCTGGCAGGGCAGGAAAGGGGGGATGGACGAGCGAGCACCCCCTCCCTCCACCATACCAGGCCACATGCCCTCGGCATTGGGAGGGTGATTGACAATGGGGGCAAGGGCCTCTTCCCCACAACCCTGACTCGGTGGTTGTGGGCAGGGGGGGGGGTCATTTGCATATGAGTACCCCCTTTCATAAGGGGGGCACCCAGATGCCACCACCCCCTTGTAAATGAGTAGGGGGTACATAGACCCCTACTCATTTACTGAAAGGTTAAATAAAATGTAAATAAACACATATCACCTGAGAAAAAATTCCTTAAATTGAACAAAAAACAAAACACGATTTTTTTACAATTCCTTTATTTATTTATTTTTTTTTAAATGTCCCACGAAGTAATGTCACACAAAGTCGGCCAACAATTGAAAAAACAAAAAAACTCCCTGATGCAATGTTTACATCGAGCATAAATAAACAAAGCCTGCTATTGGCTATTTAAAACTGAAATACCCAATAGCAGGCTGGCTAATGCTCCGCCCAATGCCTGATGTCAGTCAGAGAGGAGCAGACCTGAGAGACAACGTTGTCTCTCAGGTCCGCTCCTCTGGAACCGACAGAAGGCAGGGGGTGGAGCAATAGCCCTTCTGTAATTTGCTATTTTAAATTGCAATAGCCAATAACAGAAGGGCTAATGATCCACCCCCTGCCTTCTGTCAGTTGCAGAGCAGCGGACCTGAGAGAGAAAGTTCTGTCTCAGGTCCACTCCTCTGTGACTGACATCAAGCATTGGGTGGAGCATTAGCCAGCCTGCTATTGGGTATTTCAATTTTAAATAGCCAATAGCAGGCTTTGTTTATTTCTACCTTTTTTTTTTTCAATTGTCAGCTGACGATTGTTTGTGGTGTCAGAAATTAAAAAGTAAATATGTAATGACACTTTTCTGCAAAAAATTATAGTTGGTAGTGATCATTTAACTCATCCGAAAATTAAAAAAATTTGGATTCATCCGAATATAAATGCCGAAACGACTTGACTTTCAGACCCGAAACCTGAAAAACGAAATAACGAAACGAAACACGTTTTTTGGCCTGCTTACATGTCTATTTTTCACCAAAATCTTGTAGTGATGATTGGAGGAGTCGGACCACTGCGTAAAGTCTTCTCCAGCACATCCCAAAGATTCTCAATGCGGTTAAGGTCTGGACTCTGGTGGCCAAGCCATGTGTGAAAATGATGTCTCATGCTCCCTGAACCACTCTTTCACAATCTGAGCCTGATCAATACTGGCATTGTCATCTTGGACTACACCCATGCCATCAGGGAAGGAAAAATCTATTGATGGAAAAACTTAGCCATTCAGTATATTCAGGTAGGCTGCTGACCTCATTTTTTGGGGACATAACATTGCCGAACCTAGACCGGACCAACTGAAGCAACCCCAGATCATAACACTGCCTGACATGCAGGTGGTGACTTTTCTTTTGGCCGGGCAGTGCATATCTGTAATAGTTATGCACACACACCGTCTTCAAACAAAAACAATCCATGTCCTTCCACATTATCTTCAGGCTTTTTGACCTAGATTTTTATTACCAGTTACCTTATCTATGTGACACCCTTCATGCCATTCTAGAACACATATAACATCTGTAGTATAAGTATAATCCAATATAGCATTAGTACTAAAGCCATGTTCTCAAGAATGGTAAATCTGTTTTAATTCTGTTAAATAACATGGTCTTAGTTTAAAAATAAATCTGTAAGGCTGGTTTGTATTGTAGTTATTTTAATTAGTGCCAACATATGGATGAGCGAGAATGAAGTCTGGCCTCCAGTCTAAAGTGTGAAAAGCATGTATATTGATTATTTATACCTCACTAAGAGCACCGATGGGCATGTTACAGCACCCTGAATACACGACCCTCACACACTGCCAGAACACAGGGATATGGTTTGAGCTGTATTAATGTACTTCTGTGAGTGATGAGCAGAAACCACAGAGCAGCCATCTGTCCGATTGTATTTATGTCATTATTCCGGGCGCAGTACGTCTCACTTTTCTTTCTACGTGTAACTACAGACTAGAAAGTGACAGCAAATTATGAAAGTGAGAAGATATTATGAGCTAAACAAACAACTATCAGCACAACAGTCACTGCACAATATTGTAGAGATAAAGGAAGACCAGAACACTGACAAAGTATAGGGTTAGGTCCCTTCTGGCGGGCTGCGGTAACATACATACATCCATTTAAATGAATGGATTGCCAATATACCAGAATGGACAATAAAAAAAAAGCGACATGCACCAACTTTTTTCTGATGCAGCGCACCACAATACGTACCAGTGCATTACTGTGTGTTATTGCGTGCTGTAACACATGTATCACCTTAATGCACTGGTGTGTTATTTACAAAGAACAGCATTACGTTGCGGTAAAGCACGTAACATGTGTTGCAGTAAAGTGCGTAATAAACACAAGCGTTTTTACAATAAACCGCACTGGAAAGGAGTGAATAGGTCCATAGAGTGTAATTCAGATGTGTAAAGGCTGACATATAGTAATATAAATCTATGATAGGGTATATGTATATGATATACTGCAGTATTTCTATATAAAGTAATAGTTTAATGGAGCTGCAGGAGCAGGGCTAGAGAGGCTCAACAAATACTATAGCAGGGCAAACTCCAGCTGTGGTGAAACTACAAATTCCATCATGCACCTGTCTATAGGAATCATGCCTATGGCTGTGAGAATCTTGCAATGCCTCATGGGATTTGTAGTTCCAACCAGATGGAGGGCTGGAGTTTGCCCACCCCTGCCCCATAGTATTATCATTAATATTATGAATTCGGTATTCTACAGGATTTAAAAAATGAAGGGAGACAGTGCAGTTACAATCCAATTCAGGACAAGAGGTTCAGGAGGGCTCTATATAAACCGTTTCAGAACCATGGAAAGCATGTCACAAATAAACAAAAGAGCATGTATGTTGTTCATAAAGATTCACCCAAATACTCCAACAAAGATTTCTTCAAAGGTGAGAAAAAAAAAAATAGTCGCTATTGTACTATCAAGATACATCTTGGCTCAAAGATTCAAACTAACAACGTTCACCCAGTGAATGCCATAGAATAGGTTTTTATTGTTGAGCAGACGATTTACACAGTGCTTTACATAGTTGCACATTTACATCAGTCCCTGCCCTCAAGGAACTTACAATCTAAGGTCCCTATTGTGTACACATGCATACATAGGAGGGCCAATTATCCTCCCAGCATGTCTTTGGAGTGTGGGAGAAAACTGGAGTACCCGGGGGAAACCCACACGCACAGGGAGAATGTGTTATCTACATAGGACACATTCTGACAAAAACTGCTGGACAAATCCTGGGTGAATTTCGCAATTTGTTTCACTGGGTGAATTTCACCAGTGAATCATTGATAAATACATCCCCAAAACTCTCTACATCTACACCTAATTGCTTTGACTTATGTCTTGTTGTCTTCACCTTAAGCCTTTGCTGGGTATCTTACCCATTCTTGTGACCTCACTACTATCCTTTACTGCAGGTATAGGCAACCTCGGCACTCAGTTATGGTGAAACTACAAGTCCCATAAGGCATTGCAAGACCGACAGCCACAGACATGTCTTCCAGAGGTAGAGGCATGATGGAATTTGTAGTTTTACTTCACCTGGAGTGACATACCTAGTCCCTTTGATGTATTCTTATGCCACAGGTTTCCTAGCTGTAATTTCTGTGCTCTAGTAGTCTCTGCTTCTGCCAATAGGACAGACCTGTAAGCTTAAACCTATGAATCAAGCTGACAAGGCCAAATATCTGTGTTAGGGATGAGTAGTGGACTGTACTTAAAGTCTGCACCTTCTGCTCATGTGTATGTCATAATAATTTTTATTCATCCAACCTCGGTGCGTTCTACCTTATCTTTGGCCGTACACAATATTGTGGGAGGTGAGTCCAATCTCTTTTTGGAACTATTGGTTTTTTGCCAATTACTTTTTATGTGGTATGGGTGTGTGTGTGTGTATATATATATATATATACACACTATATTGCCAAAAGTATTGTGACGCCCCTCCAAATCATTAAATTCAGGTGTTCCGTGAAATTTCCTTCCTACTAAATATTCCACGACCACCTGTTAGTGGTATTATAACAAAGTGGAAGCAACTGGGAACAGCAACTCAGCCACGAAGTGGTAGGACACATACAATGACAGAGCGGGGTCAGCGCATGCTGAAATGAACAGTGTGCAGAAGTCACCAACTGTTGCCTTCAGATTGGCACAACAACAGTGCATAGAGAGCTTCATGGAATGGGTTTCCATGGCCGAGCAGCTGCATCCAAGCCTTACATCACCAAGTGCAATGCAAAGCATCGGATGCATTGCTGTAAAGCACGCTGCCACTGGACTCTAGAGAAGTGGAGACGTGTTCTCTGGAGTGACAAATCACGCTTCTCTTTCTGGCAATCCGATGGACGTGTCTGGGTTTTATCCGTTGCCAGGGGAACGTTACTGGCCTGACTGCATTGTGCCAAGTGTAAAGTTTGGTGGAGGGGGGATTATGGTGTGGGGTTGTTTTTCAGGGGTTGGGCTTGGCCCCTTAGTTCCAGTAAAGGGAACTCTTAAGGCATCAGCATACCAAGACATTTTGGACAATTTCATGCTCCCAACTTTGTGGGAACAGTTTGGGGATGGCCCCTTCCTGTTCCAACATGACTGCGCACCAGTGCACAAAGAAAGGTCCATAATGACATGGATGAGCCAGTTTGCGGTGGAGGAACTTGACTGGCCTGCACAGAGTCCTAACCTCAACCCGATAGAACACCTTTGGGATGAATTAGAGCGGAGACTGCGAGCCTTCTCGTCCAACATCAGTACCTGACCTCACAAATGCGCTTCTGGAAGAATGGTCAAACATTCCTATAGACACACTCCTAAACCTTGTGGGCGCCTTTAGCTCGGCTGCAGCATTCTGCATACACAATGCCCTTTGCCACTTACTATGTGTGAGTAGTTTGTATCTATTTACAATAAATGTTAATGCGCTAGGAGAGGCCGCTGTCTCTCTTTTTGTCTTTGCATGGTACTTAGCTACTCTGAAGCAAAGATGGTTTATTTTCTGGAACCACAACTATAAGTGCTGCCATTGTTCCAGGAGCCCAGATAGTGTCCATGTGGCAATCTCAGGAACCCAGCCATGTTTCCAGGGACAGTTTATTTACCTCGTCTTTGTACAGACAGCTCGGTACTGCAGGAAGAAAATGACACTGAAAAAGAAAGCGGCAAGGAAATAGAGGAAGACTGACAGCATTACCTTGTTGTGCTGCATTATCCTGTCTTTATGATATCTTCATAAACATTGCATTTATACATCCAGTAGCTATTATCATAAACATGATTGTGTATCACCGCACTGAGAATTGTTTTCCAGAGACCACATTATTACAGACTCCTCACTGCAGACTTGCTGATCGTCAAATGATATGAACCTCACTCCTCTCCAGGGACAAAACCCATACCTTACACTGCTGTGTGTGCTTTCTCTATGGTATCCACAGCAGTAATACAGGATACAGTTGGAAATTATGTTTCATTATTCAGGTGCTTGCAGGAATACATATTATGATTGCGCAGGGTAAGCTACTAGGCCCCGGTGACTAAATGGTGCTGCTATTCATTAGTAGTGTGACATTACTGCAGTAATTATTCCCTCCCCTGTAAATATGACACACGGCAATGGATGGTACAAGACAAGGATCCCAGGACTGGGTCTGGAACAAGTTAATGTTCCGGGTGACTTTTTTTTATTGTAAGTATTGATTTGCATTCAGTCTTCTGATGAACAAACTTCGAATCCAGTTCAGCGTGTGGAGCAGTGCATAATTCATATCCCCTTTGGTTTATGACACCATTTGAAATTAGCTGATGTTGATTTTCTGAAATATAAATTGACTGTAAAACATTTACTACACATATTAAATCCCTCCAAGGCGTGAGCTGACACTGCACCCGGGATGGGCAGATACACATTTCATTTTTACGGTTTTTGGGTGATTCATCTAGAAGGAAACATGTTTTGGCAGACAAACAGGACATGACTATCTTTCTTGTATTGTTACATTTATCTAAACTGGCCTATTATTATTTTAGCGTCTATGAGATGCTGCTTAAGAGAAGAATGCATTCATTAAATAGCAGTGACACCCAGGACGAGCAGGGGGTACAACTGTTCCCAGGTCCATGGCATTGTGAGATCCACGGATAATCTTTCCCTCTGCTGTGTAGCTGCTATGCGTTCATACTACATTCTGTACACTTCATCTGTTCTCTTATCTAAAGTCTGATCCTCTACAAGGCTTATTATAGGGGCAGCATTACCAAATTAAAGGAGTTATAAATTCCCAGCGTATACTATCCTGTTATAACATAAGCACTGTAATAGGAATACATACTAGAGTTGTTTTTAATAATGAAATCAAAGCTTACTTGAAAAAAATCCCTTTTATGTAGTGAGTGCTGCCTTCTGTCTGCCCGTCACTTCCCAGAACTTCCTGGATTCCCAGTGTGCTTTGTGTCTCTTTCCCTGCTGCTTAATCTGATGTAATCTCGATTTTCCCAGGACCACATATCCCATAATGCTTTGCTTCCAGCAAGCAATGATGACGTTACATTGTTCAGACATTCAGTAGTTCAGAAGGCAGTCTCTGCGAGAGTTGTGACACGAGGAAGTGCATATTCATTGGACTGAGTGAAATTGTGTCAGTGCATTGAGGAAGTACATCCTATGGACATCTTCTATAAGTAATTGTACAAACTTTTGGATTGATACAGTTATTAGGAATTGGTTGGAACTTATGGAAATTAATATAGAAATACATATTTATTTTAGTTTTTGACCATAGATACCTGAGCTGAAGTGAAACCTGAAGTGGGGCGAAAGCCTTGCAACCGACAGCTGAGCGGAGTCAGCTGTAATATAACAGCTGGCTCCGCCCAGTTGCAATGACAGATTAGCGTCCCCAGGTTACCTGGGGATGCTCAACTGTCATTAAGCAAAGACAACTTGGCGGAGCCCAAGTTGTTATTCATTAGGCGGGACCTGTTAGAAGACTCTAGCAGGTCGCGGCCAATAGGAAACAGTTGGGCTGAGCTAGCTGTCACTGCTAGCTCTGCCCAATTTCTTTCTTTTTTTAATTTTTTTTTCTTTTTTCAATAATCTTAAATTTTTTTATTTGAAATATTTATTTTTTAAAAGTTATCATTTATTTACATTTGTAAACATTTGTTTCTACTTTTTTCCCCCAACTTTTTTCACTGTTTTTCTATTCTGCTCGGTACCACAGAGGTACCGAGCAGAATGGCCGAGCCGAATGCCGCTCGGCGACATTCGGCTATTCACTCACTGCTGTTCGGCCCCTATGAGAATAGGCTGAACAGCATTGACTAGCCTACCGGAGGTTCGGCTCAGCCAATCCAGATGTTGGACCGGCTGAGTCGAACTCCTTCTGCACTTCGGCCGTACAAAAAATTTGTGAATGACAGTACTTATTTACTTATACCTTTAAAGAAGAATTCCAGGATGTATTAAAATTAACCCTTGCAGTGGGGCTTCCCCTCCACTACAAGGGCTAGGTGCTTGTTTTGGTCTAGGGGCAAAAATAAAGAAGATATGCTCACCTGATCCTCGGTCCTGCGGCAGTAACTGTTCACTTCTCTCCCCCTCCACTCCAGCTGTGGAATGTCCCTCTGCTTCCTCACATCTAATAGACCTGCAATAAACATGATGATATCACGGGTCTTTAGACTGCTGGAGCCTGGCGGAGAAGAGGCTGCGGGGACTGGTCCAGCAGCCAGGTCGGGACAGATGTTTTTAGTGAGTGTATCTTCTTTATTTTTGTTCCAAAACGAGCACTGAACCCTTACAGTGTGGGGGAATCCCCACCACAAAGGTTAATTTTAATAAATCCTGGAGTTCTTCTTTAAATAACCAAATTTGATCATTCTAATAATAAGAATAAGCATTGAATAATCAACAGAAATAACTATATGCTGATTCATAATAAATTAGATTCAGCAAGACTAAAAAGGATTATTATGTGTGTCAAGCAATATGAGGGACTCGCCTCCTCTTACATCACTGGCCAGCGTCCTAAGAGCAGGTGGGGCCAGTGATGTAAGAGAAGGCGGGGCCCGTCAATAGCAGAGGAGGCGGGGCCGGGGGCCGGAACAACAGTCGGGGCCCGGCGACCATAGAGGCGCTGACAGGTAAGAGATCTCAGACCCTGCAGAGCCCACTATAGAGAGTCTATGGTGGGCTCTGCAGGGTCACTCTCCGCTGGGGCTCTGCAAGTGGCATAACTAGCAATCACGGGGCCCCATACAAAATTTTGCTATGGGCCCCTGTGATTTCTAGTTACGCCCCTGCTGCAGTGGATTGGTTTTTAGAGGGTGGTGGAGCAACGGTTGCCTGGCATTCAGGTGGTGATCCTGCTGCCTCCTTTATGCAGTTTCTTTTTTTTAAATCCCAATGGGGATTTTTTTTACTGCCATACTGTGCTGAAACCGCGTACCCATGCGGTTGCGATGCGGTCCCATTCATTGCAAAGACCACAGCTGACAAGTGGCACACTTGCCAAACGCGCAGTGCTGTATATTTTTTGCTGCACCATGACACAAAGCATCATGCCCGCAGGAATATACACAGCCGCAGTGCTGACATTGCTGCAGGCCACTAGGGGGTGCTAAAATCACATATCAACTGCCTGGTTTTACTGCCCTCTTGCCACCTGTGGGAATGAGGCCTTCATCTGGCCTTACACCAGCAGAATTCCAATGGAAAATGTTCATTTATGGAATGTTTGTTCAATTTTCTAACGGTTAGCGGGATCTAATCAACATTCGTTTTCTACCATAGTAACGAGAAAAAGCGAAGGAGCAGGATGGAAATTGTTTCTCCTTTCTTACCTGAATGAATGAAATTCTAACCATAAATGGGACTTTCGTTCCGGAAAAATTGTGCATATTGCACTGCACATGCGCTGCAAAAGAAACCTGTTTAATACGTCTGTGATTTCATTCAAGTATCAGGTCTGGATGAAATGTTTAAAGCGGAATTCACTTTCAAATTCTAAAATCAAATTCTACTAATGCATCCCTCTATGTGTGATGATTAATAATAACAACAGACGTGTCAGGTGTAAAATGCTGTGATTGTGAAATACTTTCACATGCAGAGCAATCACTTCCTGCATTGGAAGGGTAAAATGACTTCAGTTTGCCAAAGCAATGCACACTGGGAAGGTTACATCAGCAGAGCATTGCTGGGAAATCTCATGAGATGATGTGCATGAGATGATGTGCATGGTCACATGTCTAGTCACATGTGCAAGAAATCCGGGAAGTAATAGAAGAGCTAGTAATTTGCCCTTAGTAAACATGGCCACTGCCAGAAGACTGGGGAAGAAAAGAGAAATATAGTATGCAAAGAATACAAAGCCGGAAATTATCTAGCAGTATGTGTTCGTAGATTGTCATTACTAAACATTTCTAAAAGGTGTTTGTTGTTATTTTAAAGATATGGGTAAAAGTCCACTTCAAGGGCTTTCAAAAGAAATTAGTTGACTCAATGATGGCAAGATTGAATGCTCTGACGAGCGAACACTCAAAAGAAATTCTAACAGTGTATGGCCAGCTTCACCCTCTCATACTGTCCTGCTGACAACATTGTACCAGACAGAATGTAGGGAAAATCTGCAATTGGGACAAAGAAATATGTTAAAGGAGAACTATGAGGTGAGTGCGTTTCACTCACCTCATAGTTCTAGCCGACTTGTGACAATGAGACTGTCACAGGTCGGCTCAGTAGATCGGGAGGTGAGCGAACACATACCGGCATTCGCTCACCTCTCGATCCTGTCACGGCTCTCTGCCGTGACAGGGGAGGGGCTGGATTCCCCCCTCCCCGCCAGCGCTGACTGGCGGAACGGACGGGGGAGGGGGCGGGTACAGCTGGCTCTGCCTTTAGATAGGCAGAGCCAGCTGTCAGTCACACAGCTGAAGCGGATACCGGCACAGCTCGCGGTATACTGAGCCTAGGGGGACGGGAGGACGCTAGTTTGTGTCCTCCCGTTACTCTAAGTAGAACTATGGGGAAAAGACTTAACCCCATAGTTCTCCTTTAAGACAACCTTAGCGCATCTACGGAATAGGACGGTTCCAGTTAGATGCTAAGCGCTATTATTTTAGACAGAACTCCTAATGCAGGTTCTGTGATTTTCTCAGCGATGCTTCTTATTTCCCAGCAATCTGACATTGTGTGGAGGAAAAAACGATTGCCCAGATGAGCTCTGACTGGTAGTATTATGATCAATGTAATGAAAAAATCCCTGTGCAGCTGCTGATTAAACAAACCATCATTGATGTGCTGCTTAACAGACATCTCCTAGCCGGTGAATGTGGATGTGTGTGTTAGATAATAAAATATTGCTTAGTTCTCATATATGGGTACCTTCAGTGCTTGCAGAGTAACCATTTAGATCCCCCATCCCACTCCCTTTTACTTATACACTCACTTGTCTGATCTGTCATCATCACTGACTCAAGCAGGCTACTCTATTCAACTGAGAGATAGACAGCACGTAGGACAGATCTATCTGCTATTGTCAAGCCTTTTCCCTACAGATATCTTCAGTGCGGATCAGTACAATGCTGGATACAATGGAAAACCATTTTATGTTCCCTGAGGCTCCTAAGAATGTTCAGCATACATACTGTATAAGTGTGCTTATTTTAAATAATGAGCTTCATCCAATTCTGTGTGTTTCTCACACCACAAATCGTTCTATATGTGCCAAGTATACCTATATGTGATGACTATTTTAAGGGCTAAACTAACATTTGTAGTCAGAGCCCCAAGTGATACGTACCCGAGGTAACGAAGCTGCCTACATTGACATGGGGTGTGCCGCGGTCACTATTGTCAGCATGCAAAATAACGGGGCATACTCGGAGTAAATGTTACTAAAAAGGGGTGAGGCAGGTGGGATGACACCAACGAGCCGTCGGGCGAGTAGGGGAAACGGGGGGGGGGACCTAAATGTGCGGGGCTCCTCCCACAAACACGGCTAACTAGTTAGCCTAACACTTGTGACAATGCAGTTTATCAATTCACAATGACCAACAAAGGCACACAGAGCTCCAAGGAGTTCCCGTGTAGGACCTCAGACAGGAAAGCTCTCCTCACCTTTGACATAGCTATGATAGTTTAAGAGATCAGCTGAAAGCTATGCAACCATTGTCACCAGCCTTTGAGTTCTTCCTGCACACGTCTTGCATGGGGGTCCCCCATGCACACGTCTTGCATGGGGGTCCCTCATGCACACTTTTTGCATGCAAGTGCCTCATGCACACTTTTTGCATGCAAGTGCCTCATGCACACTTTTTGCATGCAGGTCCTTCAGGCACACTTCTTGCATGGGGGTCCCCCACGCACACATCTTGCATGCGGGTCCTTCATGCACACTTCTTTCATGCGGGTCCTTCATGCACACTTCTTTCATGCGGGTCCTTCATGCACACTTCTTTCATGCCGGTTCTTTATGCAGGCTTCTTTCATGCGGTCCTTCTTGCATGTGGGTTCTTCATGCACTTCTTCTCTAATCTATGAGAGGGCAGATGGTAGAGAATTTCTGTGCCCACTTCAATATAAGGGAAACTCACCCAGTGCAGAGAAAACAGTAGCTCAGGTGAAAGGAAACTCAGTTTGGCCCTTTGTGTAGGGGGTTCAGGGATAAAACTGTTTAAGTCCCAGACAAGATAAAACATATCCCTTTCAGGTGGTATTCTTTAAAGCAACTCTGTGCTATTTGTAAATCATAAAAAGGAATCTGTGAAAAGCAAACAAACAATGCTTACTTGTCCTGCTGACTGCTCTGAACTCCTCTGGCTTGTAGAAACTATATTGCTGAAAGATCTTAAGCATTTGGGACACTTATGGGTATGTCAGCTGTCTGGTCCCCTGTGGACTTTGTGGCTCCTTTAGGCGGGCCCTCATTCCTGTAGTGACGTAGGGACTTGCGGAGGAAACTAAGTGTCCCCCCTAAGTGTCGAATGCAGAAGATCTTTGAGCAAGTTTTTCCCCTTCAAATCAGTGGAGTTCAGTGATGTGGGCAGTTGGACAGGTAAATATTATTTGTTTGCTTTGCAGGGAAGCCTTTATTACATATTTTGAATATAAAATCACTTTAAATGTTTTCCATCCCATTACTTACTTGCATTTCATCATAATAAAATACAGTTCATTTTGTGCAAGAATCAGTTATTTGACATTTATCTATGCTAAATTCTGCATATATTACATATAGCTCAGGGAGCAGGAGGTGCGGATGGCGCAAAGCCAGGCGATCGCATGAACGGTCCCCATAGGAATGTATAGGGTTGTTCATGTCGGCGGTCCAGCGCGGACAAATCCGCGCATTCGAACTGCCCTGGTGTGAACGGGGCCTTAGGTGGAGGAGTTCTTTAAATGTTTTCCCTTCCAGTACTGCTTTGCATCTCATTTAAAGGTAGAACAATACATTTTATGTATGTTCCAGGCAGAATCAATTCTTTTAAATCTCCTGCAGTAAGCATCGGCTATAAAAAGCAATCTCTAACAAAAATGCATGCAAAGGTTTCTCACTGTAATTATGATTGAGAATATCACCTAGTAATTGGTTTTGATCTGTTCAGAGGACAAAATAACCATGGCACGTGTCTGGGATATGAATGATGCACAGGGTGTACATATTTGGAGGAAAAAAAAACCCGCAGAAAATAAGGGTAATAAACACAATTATGTGAGCACTAACATGCGTAATGCTGTCTAATTTTACTGACTACAGCTGTCTCGGCAGGAACATTTGTGAGCTAATATATCCTGCAAAGAAGTGATATGACCTAAAGGCAGCAATTTATATGATATATTACGCCAGTACATCAAGTGCATATGAATATCCTTGAAAGATCAGGAAGGCAGCGGCCTGTCTAGATAGAAATTGACTGATCCTGCTGTACACTGTACTAGTATGAAGTCTGACTAATTATAGCTATTTGCAAATTCACCTAGTTCATCGTCCATGAAGCGGCCATGAGATACAGAGAGGAGCATCACTGTACAAAATTTCCATCAGGGGTACATATCAAGTGGAATCTGCTATTACTACTGCAGAATACTGCTTAATGAACATAATTATCTTTGATGTAACTAAGCTTGAAATAACTCTCTGGAGATGGCTGGGGGATTCGGGAAATCTTTGCCTTGCAATAAGTGTAAGCCAGAGGCTAATAGAGCTGGCATTTTCAGCTAAAAGTATTTTTATAAACAGGGTGACTTACTAAAATATGGAACATTCCCCCAGTAGCTGTTTACCTCCTACAGTCTTCAAGTGACTTGTCTCATTACATTTCACATCCTCCTTCTGGGTAGAGCAAGCACGGAGTATTTACCTGTGCACAATCTCCTGGAAGATACAAGCCTGAAAATTGTCCAACAGCCAAACCTATTAGTGGCTCTCATGAAGACCAGGCACTTTTAAAGCCTGTGCTCAGTCGAAAGCCTTTCACCACCTTCTGGTGGTATGGAAAATAAATCCACGACACTGTAGTTTTATCCTGCCAAGTGAACTTGTATTCATGCCAAAACACAACTGGCTTAAATAGTATTAAACTCAAAGTTTTTTCAATAGTCAAGTTCAAACAAATATACTTTGTCCAGCAATGTATTTTTTTTACATTTTTGCCCAAGCACCTTCAGTCATTGTTTTTTCTGAACAGATGGCTCCAACTATCTTGGCTTGACTCCCCTTTACTTCCTGTCCAGTGCAAGATCACAAGGCACAGCACCATCTCCAGCAGACATCCATCTACTAGCTTGGAGAAGGGATAAGGTAGAAAGAAGGGAGACGGAAAAGGGAACAGGGAAAGGACTTGCCTTGCTTCGTGTTTGTGGAGACACACACAGCTTACTAGCACACACAAGGGTGGCTCCATAGGACCCTCTAAGGGAAAGCAGCCACTCAAAACAGGATATCAGTGCCAGTGCTTACTGGACCAACTGATTCTGCAGGAAGCTAAAACTTTTAAACATCAACGAGCAGCATTCATTGTAAGTGATTTAATCAGCATATAAAACAGCTTAAAAACCTTTCGACTTCAAAAGGGGTCGTGTGCTCAGATAAATATTATGTACATGTGTACTCTATGGGGTGAAGCCTTCAATTAACCCTAAGAGATACACACTCCATGCACTGGTGGACACTGGAGGAAGCTGAAAGGACGATATATTGTACTTGTTCAGCATTCATTATAAAGCACTTGATTCTATGGAAGGTGTGCTCTATATACAGTGCTGTATGTTTAATGTAAGATTGTAAGTGCTGCTGTAATAGCCAAGCACAGGGCAGATCCCAGCAGAGGTCTACATAGAAATGTCCCTTGTGTAATCCTAGAAAACCTAGAAGTCAGGGCTAGCTTCCTTAGTCATTTTCAGGGACTTCTGCTTTGACTACAAATTTTTAATGCTATGGAGCTGACACATACAGTATATAGGTACTGGATGTGCACTTAGGAAATCCGCAAAAAAGACTAAAAACAAAGAATAGGGCAGTCGTGCC